>NC_052151.1:60262569-60562569 GCF_902713615.1 Scyliorhinus canicula | reverse complement strand
TTACTCACCCAACCTTCTGTGCCCTCCTCTAGGTCATTTATAAAAATGACAAACAGCAACGGCCCCAGAACAGATCCTTGTGGTACGCCACTCGTAACTGAACTCCATTCTGAACATTTGCCATCAACCACCACCCTCTGTCTTCTTTCAACTAGCCAATTTCTGATCCACATCTCTAAATCACCCTCAATCCCCAGCCTCTGTATTTTCTGCAATAGCCGACCGTGGGGAACCTTATCAAACGCTTTACTGAAATCCATATACACCACATCAACTGCTCTACCCTCGTCTACCTGTTCAGTCACCTTCTCAAAAAACTCGATAAGGTTTGTGAGGCATGACCTACCCTTCACAAAACCATGCTGACTATCCCTAATCATATTATTCCTATCTAGATGATTATAAATCGCATCTTTTATAATCCTCTCCAAGACTTTACCCACCACAGACGTGAGGCTCACCAGCCTATAGTTACTGGGGTTATCTCTACTCCCCTTCTTGAACAAAGGGACCACATTTGCTACCCTCCAATCCTCTGGCACTATTCCTGTAGCCAATGATGACATAAAAATCAAAGCCAAAGGCTCAGCAATCTCTTCCCTGGCTTCCCAGAGAATCCTAGGATAAATCCCATCAGGCCCCGGGGACTTATCTATTTTCACCTTGTCCAGAATTGCCAACACTTATTCCCTACGCACCTCAATGCCATCTATTCTAATAGCCTGGGTCTCAGCATTCTCCTCCACAACATTATCTTTTTCCTGAGTGAATACTGACGAAAAGTATTCATTTAGTATCTCGCTTATCTCCTCAGCCTCCACACACAACTTCCCACCACTGTCCTTGACTGGCCCTACTCTTACCCTAGTCATTCTTTTATTCCTGACATACCTATAGAAAGCTTTTGGGTTTTCCTTGATCCTACCTGCCAAAGACTTCTCGTGTCCCCTCCTTGCTCGTCTTAGCTCTCTCTTTAGATCCTTCCTCGCTTCCTTGTAACTATCAAGCGCCCCAACTGAAACTTCACGCCTCATCTTCACATAGGCCTCCTTCTTCCTCTTAACAAGAGATTCCACTTCTTTGGTAAACCACGGTTCCCTCGCTCTACCCATTCCTCCCTGCCTGACTGGTATGTACTTATCAAGAACACGCAATAGCTGTTCCTTGAACAAGCTCCACATTTCCAGTGTGCCCAACCCTTGCAGCCTACTTCTCCAATCTACACATCCTAAGTCATGTCTAATGGCATCATAATTGTCCTTCCCCCAGCTATAACTCTTGCCTTGCGGGGTATACTTATCCCTTTCCATCACTAATGTAAAGGTCACCGAATTATGGTCACTGTTTCCAAAGTGCTCACCTACCTCCAGATCTAACACCTGGCCTGGTTCATTACCCAAAACCAAATCCAATGTGGCCTCACCTCTTGTTGGCCTGTCAACATATTGTGTCAGGAAACCCTCCTGCACACATTGTACAAAGAACGACCCATCTAATGTACTCGAACTATAACTTTTCCAGTCAATATTTGGAAAGTTAAAGTCTCCCATAACAACTACCCTGTTACTTTCGCTCTTTTCCAGAATCATCTTCGCCATCCTTTCCTCTACATCCCTAGAACTATTAGGTGGCCTATAGAAAACTCCCAACAGGGTGACCTCTCCTTTCCTGTTTCTAACATCAGCCCATACTACCTCGGAAGAAGAGTCTCCATCTAGCATCCTTTCCGCCACCGTAATACTGTAATACAGATGGGGAAGGTGGACCCATGGTGTTTCATGCACCCGGGTGAGAAAGAACTCTCGTTTTTCTCACCAGTGCACAGGGTCAATACCCGCATCAAAGTCTTTGTAGTGGGGAAATTGGTGCTTCCAGAAATAGTAAGAGTGGACTACTCCGTGACTGTAATCTGTGACAACGCTCCACATTACATGGATATGTAGTGGGGGGCAGCACAGTTGCTTCACAGCTCCAGGGTCCCAGGTTCAATTCCCGGCTTGGGTCACTGTCTGTGTGGAGTCTGCACGTTCTCCCCGTGTCTGTGTGGGTTTCCTCCGGGTGCTCCGGTTTCCTCCCACAGACCAAAGATGTGCAGGTTAGGTGGATTGGCCATGATAAGTTGCCCTTAGTGTCCAAAAAAGGTTAGGTGGGGTTACGGGGATAGGGTGGAGGGTGGGCTTAAGTGGAGTGCTCTTTCGAAGGGCTGGTGCAGACTTGATGGGCCGAATGGCCTCCTTCTGCACTGTAAATTCTATGATATATGGTTGGAGACGGGTCGTTCCCAACGCCCCACATGGAAGTTGGACATGAACCTCTTGGCCGACAAGTTCTTTTGCCAGAAAACATCACAGGCCATAGGCGAGTACGTTACTAACAACCAGGATGGGAAAGTCTCACCTTCCACGTTCTGGGAGACACTGAAGGCTGTGATTAGGGAGAAATTATCGTGTATAAGACTCGCAGAGACAGGGAAGAGAGGATGGCTAGGCAACAACGGATCAACTCTATTCTGGAGGTCAATAGACCTCCGGACCCTGCCCATACAGCTTCTGGCGGAAAGGAAAAACTCAGCCAGTTTATGAGCATGGAGACTAGCCGCCTGCTGGCTCATCGGCTGAGAAAACAGGCAGCCACAAGGGTAATAACACAGGTAAAGGATAGCAGAGGCAGACTGGTAGCCGAACCAGAAAAGGTCAATGGAACATTCGAGGACTTCTACTGGGGTCTTTACACCCCCGAACCCCACCCGGGGACTCTGGCATAAAACAGTTCCTCGATTGACTGGATGTAACAGGAATGGGGAACGACAGACAGAGGGAGCTGGAATAACCACGAGGACTGGGAGAGGTCACGGTGAGCATCAACTACCACTGGTCACAGCAGAAAGAGTGAGAGGATGGGTGAAGGAACCAGACACTAAATAGGTGAAAATAGAGAAGACCTCCTGTACAGGAACGACCCTCCGGGCCCTCGCATTGGCTACCTCCGATCCCCACCAGCAAAACACTCAGCAAGCCCAGTGGTAGTAGCTAACCTGAGAACTTGGAACCAGATGAGGCAGCACACTTCGGTCGGACCAAAATGTCCATCATGGCCCCCACCTGCGGCAATCCACCTGCGGCAACCGTAGGTTTGTACCAGCCAGGTGGAGACAGGACAGAGGGGCACTGGCGGTTAAGGACTTTTACACGGAAGACAGGCTAGTGATCATAGAGGAATTGACGGAAAGGCTAGAACTATCAATTGGCAACAAACTCCGACATCTACAGGTCAAAAATGTTCTCCACAAGGAGATGACAGCATACCACAAATCACGAGAAGCACAATGCTTAAAGACTCACTGGACGCAGACAATCTTGGGAAGGGAAACTGTGGGGACCTGTACGGTTGACTCTGAGAAAGGACGTGCTCCCCACTGGACAAGACATAGGGAAAAATAGGGTGGGACTGTGGAGCGAACCATTGAACAGGGCCAACTCCACCCCCTCTTGTGCAAGACTTGAAACTGGTGCACAGAGCGCACCTGACAAGAATCTGAATGAACAGGTTCCTCCCGTAGGTGGAGGGCAAATGTGAATGGTGCCAGGGAGGTCTGGCCAACACTCCTACATGTGCTGGACATGCCCCAGATTTGTCGGGCTTTGGACAGCCTTTGAGGCAGTGTCCAAGGTTGTGGAAGTGAGGTTGGAGTCGAGCCAAAGAGTGGCAGTCTTTGGGTTATCGTACCAGCCTGAACTATTCATGGGAAGAGGGCCAATGACTTTGCTTTTGCTTCCCTAATCACCGGCCGGAGAATCCTGCTTGGCTGGCAATCAGCAGCACAACCCACAGTTACAGACTGGCTGGTGAACCTATCAGAATCTCCACCTGGAGAAGATCAAGTTCACTATCCTCGGGGCAGAACATGGCTTCCAACAAACACCAAATTTTTCCAGGACCTGTTTGAAGCCAACAGCCAATAGAGGGTGGTGGTGGTGGTGGGGGGGGTGGGGGGGGGGGGGGGGGGGGGGGGGGGGGGAGAGAGAGAGAGAGAGAGAGAACATAGGACAACAGGGAAGGGGGTGGGTGAGAGATAAATGGAGGGGGAGGCTGGAAAACGCCATACAGAGGCCAGGGGGCCTAGAACAAGGCCACAAGAAAAGGACCCCCCAAAGAAATGCCAAAATCAGGATAGGGAGAGGGGAGAAAAGGGAGGGGAGGGCACCGCTCACATGTAAATAGTAGATAACTGCCCATATGAACAGTAAGAGACCCGGGAAAGGACGAACAGCGAATGAAGGGGGCGTGGAGAAACCGATGGTGGAAGTGGAGGGGGGGATCGGTACTTGTAACCGACGCATTTATCCTTAATGAATGTACAGTGTATAAATGTAAAAACTTCAATAAAAACATTTGAAAAATAATTAATTCTTGGTATAATTCAAACGTATGTGCACATTTGGCTGTAGCCCCATGTTAAAACAGCATGAAAATATATATCTAAAAATTAGCAGTCATAGTTAGAACCATCTGATATTGGTCAGTAAATTTGTGAGTATGGTGGAGTACAGGAAAATCTTGTTGCCAATCTAGCACGACTGTTTGAAAACCAGTTGTCACTACCAGCAAAATAGCTTAATAGTAATAGGTCGTGGATGCTGGTTACTAGGGAGTTACATTACACTTGACACAAGACAAGCTCGGGTATATTTCTCTTCAGGCGCAGTAACCCAAACTGACCCAATAATTCTGCAATTTTAATGTGAAACCGAAGACTTATAAATGTCTTGAAAGGAAGGTTGCGGGGCCTTTGACTTGGTGGATGATCCATCTCCATCTGGTCAACCTGGACGATTACCTGCAGATGGCCTTTTGTTTGCTCTCTCTTTGAACTTGGGCTCTGTGGTCCACAGGTGTTCGTTAGTGGCTCCTCAGAGATAACAAATTTTTTGAGAACAGTCAAATAGTTGTTCAGGGGGTGGCAAGGTGGCGCAGTAGTTAACACTGCCTACTTATGGCGCCGAGGAACCGAGTTCGATCTTGGCCCCGGGTTCGATCTGGGCCCCGGTTTCCTGTACATGTGGAGTGTGCATTATCCTCCATGTCTGCGTGGTTCTCACCCCCCACAACTTAAAAAAGATGTGCAGGGTAGGGTGGACTGCCCATGTTAAATTGCCCCTTAATTGGAAAAATGAAAAAGAAAGTAGCTGTTCGGGGTCAGACAGGCATAGTTTTACCCATTTTAAAGATCTTTGTTCAGTTTAAAATTTTAGAAATAGCAATTCATATCTCTATGTATTTTAAATAAAAAATTATACGGTGGTGAAGTATTAATCTAGCCTACTTCCATTGGAAGCAAATGGACGTATTAGTGAGAGGCAGTGTGGTTTTGTGAAGGGAGGGTCGTGTCTCACTAACTTGATAGAGTTTTTCGAAGAGGTCACAAAGATGATTGATGCAGGTAGGGCAATGGATGTTGTCTATATGGACTTTATAAGGCCTTTGACAAGGTCCCTCATGGTAGACTGGTACAAAAGGTGAAGTCACACGGGATCAGGGGTGAGCTGGCAAGGTGGATACAGAACTGGCTAGGTCATAGAAGGCAGAGAGTAGCAATGGAAGGGTGCTTTTCTAATTGGAGGGCTGTGACTAGTGGTGTTCCGCAGGGATCAGTGCTGGGACCTTTGCTGTTCGTAGTATATATAAATGATTTGGAGGAAAATGTAACTGGTCTGATTAGTAAGTTTGCGGACGACACAAAGGTTGGTGGAATTGCGGATAGCGATGAGGACTGTCAGAGGAAACAGCAGGATTTAGATTGTTTGGAGACTTGGGCGGAGAGATGGCAGATGGCGTTTAATCCGGACAAATGTGAGGTAATGCATTTTGGAAGGTCTAATGCAGGTAGGGAATATGCAGTGAATGGTAGAACCCTAAAGAGTATTGAAAGTCAGAGAGCTCTAGGTGTACAGGTCGATAGGTCACTGAAAGGGGCAACACAGGTGGAGAAGGTAGTCAAGAAGGCATACGGCATGCTTGCTTTCATTGGGCGGGGCATTGAATATAAGAATTGGCAAGTCATGTTGCAGCTGTATAGAACCTTAGTTAGGCCACACTTGAAGTATAGTGTTCCATTCTGGTCGCCACACTACCAGAAGGATGTGGAGGATTTAGAGAGGGTGCAGAAGAGATTTACCAGGATGTTGCCTGATATGGAGGGCATTAGCTATGAGGAGCGGTTCAATAAACTCGCTTTGTTCTCACTCGAACGATGGAGGTTGAGGGGCGACCTGATAGAGGTCTACAAAATTATGAGGGGCATATACAGAGTGGATCGTCAGAGGCTTTTCCCCAGGGTAGAGGGGTCAATTACTAGGGGGCATAGGTTTAAGGTGCGAGGGGCAAGGTCTAGAGTAGATGTACGAGGCAAGTTTTTTTTTACACAAAGGGTAGTGGGTGCCTGGAACTCGCTGCCGGAGGAGGTGGTGGAAGCAGGGACGATAGTGACATTTAAGGGGCATCTTGATAAATACATGAATAGGATGGGAATAGAGGGATACGGACCCAGGAAGTGTAGAAGATTGTAGTTTAGTCAGGCAGCATGGTCGGCATGGGCTTGGAGGGCCGAAGGGCCTGTTCCTGTGCTGTACTTTTCTTTGTTCTTTGTACTTAAAATGCTACTTATAAGCCAAAGCTGTTTTGCAACAATGTCCACAATATATTGAACATCGATAGAAATCAGTTTTTAGAATGAAGATACTTGTGCTCAAAATCAGTATGAAAATCGTGAATGGGGTTGATGACTGATGAAATATTTCATTTGAATAATGTATTGAATATTTTCTTCTGTGTAAATGATTTCAGAAAATCGAAAGATGTGTATGTGAAATTGTAAAAGATACAATCAAGTACCAGGAAACTGTAACATTCAGATGTACCATTCAGAATTCAATATAGTCTAATATTCTAGCAGACATGGTCTTATTGTGAAATGGAAACTATGATGGTTCACTGGTTTAAGTGCACCTCACTTTGCATCACATTCTGACGTTTGCTGGACAATCTGTTATCTGCACTTAAAATCTCCAGTGCTACACCTGACGTATAATCACGGGATGGTTACAGCACAGAAGGAGGTCATTTCTCTTTCATAGCTACCACAATTCTCTTAAAGAGCAACTCAGCTCATCACTCTCTACTGCCCTTTACCTGTGGCTTTGCAATTTTTTTCTCTTCTTCAACAAATTCCCTTTTGAAAACCACAATTGAACCTGTCTCTACCAGACTGTCAGGCAGTGCATTTCTGACCCTAATCACTCACTGATTTAAAAATAAAGTTTCTCTTACTAATTGTTTTTGAGATGATGATTAACCGCTTTCTTGAACTGCACCGCAGGTCATATGGTGAAGATAGATTGTTATGTAGGGTATTGAAGGATTTTGACCCAGCAATACTGAGGTATGTTTCCTAGTCAGCAGTGTGTGACTGGAAGAGGAACACTCAGGTGACACGTTTGGAAGGTGCTGTTAAAGAAGCCTTGGTAAGTTGCTGCAGTTCATCTTGTCAATGGTTCGCAGAATAGCCATGGTGCATCAGTCTTAGGGACTGAATGCTTAAGGTGATAGATGGGGTGCTGATCAAGTGAGCTGCCTTGTCCTGGATGGTGTCGAGCTTATTGTGTTTTGAAGCTGCACTATTTCAGGCAAATGGAGAGTGAGACTTGTGCCTTGTAAGTGATGGAAAAGCTTTGGAAATTCAGGAGGTAAGTCACTCGCCACAGAATGTCTGGCTCTTGTTCTGTTCTTCTAACCACAGTATTCTCTCTTTATGTTGGAGATATCATTACCTGGCCCTTGAATGACATCAGTGCTGCTTACCTATCTTATCAGCCCAAGCTCATGAGACACAAAAATTGGTGGTGTGGTAAATAGTGAGGAGAAAAGCTTTAAATTACAGGACAAAATAGACGGCTGGTTATATGGGCAGAACAGTGGCAAATGAAAGTGTGAGGTAATGCATTTTGGGAGGACTAGGCAAGAAAATATACTAAGGATGGTAGGACCCTAGGAAGTTCAAGAGGGACCTTGGTAAGCATGACCATAGATTGCTGAAGACCACAGGACAGGTAGATAAGGTGGTTGTCATAATAGTCATAATCTTTATTGTCGTCACAAGTAGGCTTACATTAGCACTGCAATGACGTCACTGTGAAAATCCCCTAGTCGCCACACTCTGGTGTCTGTTTGGGTAAACTGAGGGAGAATTCAGAATGTCCAATTCACCAAACAGCATGTCTTTCGGGAGGAAACCGGAGCACCCGGAGGAAACCCATGCAGACACGGTGGAAAACATACCATTTGAAGTTGATGACAATTCTATTAATATATAAATGATTAAGTATTTTCTATAACTCATCAGGAAATATTTGGTGTGTATTAAATGTATTTAATCTTATTCATGGGGTCATAGTTAATGCACATGCCTAATTTCAATCTTGCGGCCCAATTAGGCGAAGGAGGGCCACTCCTATGGCCCACTCATCAGCCTAGGTTGCCCATTATTGACTTACAGAATACAAGATGCAAATTTTTGCAATAAATTTGTCTGGTAAAGAAACTGCCTCCCTAACAAGATGTTAAAAAAAGAGCATTAACAACATCCATTTATAAAGCATGCTTTTTGCTGAATCCACTTTCTGGGAAAATTAAGCAATTTTGGATAAACATTGCTGTTTATTGAAAAGAAGACTAGGACAAATTCCTTGAAGTCAAAGCTTAGGGTTGAGAGTGGAGCTTGGGGAGGAGAAGAATGATGATGTGTGGCAAAGTGATCCAAAATCAAGTCTAAAGATTACTGTAGGATTTGCATATGGTAGCGGAAATTGTACATCATCCAGGTAGACTTAAACTTGCCAACCCTCCTGGAATGGCCAGGAGTCTCCTGGAAATGGCATTAATCTTCCCGTCAGCAAAGAAAGCCTACTGGAAGATTTTAAACTGCCAGATCAGTGATGAAGGGTGCAGGTAGGCAGACCAGACTTGACATCTGTGTTTGTTTGGCCTGTGCCATCTTTAATGCAGGTAAGCTGAAACTGGTGCGCATATATGGGGCCTGCAGCTATTCCCCCACTTGCCGAACATTCAGGTACTCCAGCTGGCTGCAGTTGTACCTTTAAAACCTCTGATACATTCGACCAGTTTACTTACTCAAAGTTTTACTTGGGTGTCTTTATTTACGAGATGAACAAAAGGTCCCATCCGGGGTGCCAAAATGTTGTATCTGTCCTATTCAGATTCTTCAACCAGCTCTTAAGTTAAAGTTTACCCCAGGTGCCTTTATTTACGAGTAGAACAAAATAGGACACAGATATAATGCAACACAGTTTATTAAATATAGTTAACCCATAAATTACCCACTATACATACAAGAAACACCCAGGATCCGAGTATAGATAGATAGAATTTACAGTGCAGAAGGAGGCCATTCGGCCCATCAAGTCTGCACCGGCTCTTGGAAAGAGCACCCTACCCCCGACCCAAGGTCAACACTTCGACCCTATCCCCATAACTCAGTAACCCCACCCAACACTAAGGGCAATTTTGGACACGAAGGGCAATTTATCATGGCCAATCCACCTAACTTGCACATCTTTGGACTGTGGGAGGAAACCGGAGCACCTGGAGGAAACCCACGCACACACGGGAAGGATGTGCAGACTTCACACAGACAGTGACCCAAGCCAGAATCGAACCTGGGACCCTGGAGCTGTGAAGCGATTGTGCTATCCACAATGCTACCGTGCTGCCCTACTTTGAAGCCTACTCGCGACAAAAAGCGATTTTCATTTTTCATCCACAATGCTACCATGCTGCCCTATACTTCCCCTAAAGGTTATTTGGTAAGCTGCAGATCTGATCCTCGAGTCCCTCTGGTTCCTCTTTGTAAAGGTGATTCTTGCTGACTGTTCCTTGCTTGTTTCCTTCCTTCTGGTCTGGTCAAGGTCACCTCGCACACCAAGCTTAAAGTCTTTGCTTCACGTCTTTTGCCTTGAGTCTTTTGCCTTGACTCTTTTGCCTTGACTCTTTTGCCTTGAGACTTTTGCTTCGAGTCTTTTGCTCCCAGTCCTTTCTCTCCAGATGTCTGGAATGTCTATTTTTTTATACCCCTGTCGCCAAACACCTCCTTTCTCCACCTGTCCTTGGCGTTCTCAAAGTTTTACCCAGGTGTCTTTATCTACGAGATGAACAAAGGACAAAACAGGTTCACAGTTTAACGCAATTTTTATTTTTTTAAAAATTATTTTTATTAGAGCTTTTTCCAACCAGGATTTTTACATAACAAAAAGAAAAACAATAAATTTGCTGCTGCTGCTATTGACACTTTACTGCTCCCCTAGAAAGTCAAGGAAAGGCTGCCACTGCCGGGAGAACCCCATCAAGGACCCTCTCAAGGCAAACTTTATTCACTCCAGGCTGAGAAACCCAGCTATATCGCTAACCTAGGTCTCCACGCTCGGGGGTTTCGAGTCCCTCCACATTAACAGGATCCGCCCCCCGGCTACCTGGGAGACAAAGGCCAACACCTCGGCCTCTTTCGCTTCCTGCACTCCCGGATATTCCGACACCCCAAATATCGCTGTTGTTGGACTCAACTTCACCCGCGTGTCCAAAGTCCTGGACAGAGCCTTTGCAAAGCCCTGCCAGAATTCTTTAAGCGCCGGGCAGGCCCAGAACATATGGACATGGTTCGTTGGACTCCCTGCACATCTCGCGTACCTGTCGTCTACCCCAAAAAACTTGCTCATTCTTGCCGTCGTCATGTGAGCTCGGTGCACCACCTTAAATTGAATCAAACTGAGCCTGGCACATGATGCGGACAAAATCATCCCGCCCAGGGCATCAGCCCACAGGCCCTCATCCAGCTCCTCGCCCAGCCCCTCCTCCCGCTTGCCCTTCAGCTCATCCATTGAGGCTTCCTCCGCCTCCTGCAGTTCCTAATATATGTCCGACACCTTCCCCTCTCCTACCCAGATGCCAGACACAACCATGTCCTGTATTCTTCGCGGGGGTAACAGTGGAAATGTCCCCACCGATTTCTTGAGAAAGTCCCGAACCTGGAGATACCTGAAAGCATTTCCCGGGGGGAGGCCGAACTTCTCCTCCAGCGCCTGCACGCTGGGGAAGGTCCCATCTATAAACAGGCCCCCCATCCTTTTAATGCCTGCCCTATACCAGCCTTGGAACCCCCCCATCTATCCTCCCTGGAGCAAATCTGTGGTTGTTCCATATCGGGATCGAAACGGAGGCCTCCTCCTCCTTCCTGTGCCTCCTCCACTGACCCCAGACCCTCAGTGCCGCCGGCACCACCAGGCCTGTGGTGTATCGTTCCGGCAAGAACGGCAGCGGTGCCGTTACTAGTGCCCCTACGCTGGTGCCTTTGCATGACGCCGCCTCTAGCCGCCCCCATGCTGACACCTCCTCCATTACCCATTTCCTAATCAGGGCCACATTCGCCGCCCAATACTAGCTGCAGAGGTTCGGCAGTGCCAAATCCCCCCCCTCCCTCCCCCCGGCTACGCTCCACCCTCTTGACTCGCGGGATTTAATTTGCCCAGACGAATCCCATGATAATCCTGTTTCCCCGCTTGAAAAAGGATTTGGGGATGAAAATGGGGAGGCACTGAAAAACAAACAAGAATCTGGGGATGACCGTCATCTTCACAGTCTGCACTCTTCCTGCCAGGGAAAGCGGGAGCATGTCCAGGGGCTGGTTTAGCTCACTGAGCTAAATCGCTGGCTTTTAAAGCAGACCAAGCAGGCCAGCAGCACGGTTCAATTCCCGTACCAGCCTCCCCGGACAGGCGCCGGAATGTGGCGACCGGGGGCTTTTCACAGTAACTTCATTGAAGCCTACTTGTGACAATAAGCGATTTTCATTTCATTTTCATTTCATGTGCCACCTTTTGAAGTCTCCCTCCATCTGCTCTACCAGCCGGGGGGACCTCCCCCCGGGACCAGCCCCCTCCAGTTCCTAGAAGTCCCAAGCGCTATGGCCAACGGCTCAATTGCCAGGGCAAATAGCAACGGGGACAGGGAGCACCCCTGCCTCGACCCTCGGTGTAACCTGAAATACTCTGACCTCAGCCGGTTCGTGGACACGTTCACTACGAGGACCTGATAGAGTAGCTTGACCCACCCAATGAATCCCTCCCCGAATCCAAACATACCTAACTTCTCCCACAGGTACTCCCACTCCACCCTGTCAAAGGCCTTCTCCGCATCGATTCTCCTCCCCCCCCCCCCCCAAATAAAATTCTACAGGGAAGCCGTCCGGACCCGGGGCCTTGCCCAATTGCATATTTGCCAGCCCCTTAACTACCTCCTCCAACTCAGTTGGGGCCCCCACTCCCTCCACCCGCTCCTCATCCATCCTTGGAAACCTCAACCGATCCATAAATTGCTTCATCCCTTCCCCTCCCCTTGGGGGTTCTGACTCGTATAGCTTCCCGTAGAACTCCTTGAAGACTTCATTGATCCTCTCTGGGCTCAACACCTTGTTACCTTCCTTATCCTGCACTCCCCCGATCTCCGTGACCGCCTCCCTCCTGCGCAGTTGGTGCGCCAGCATCCTACTTGCCTTCTCCCCATACTCGTAGACTGCCCCTTTCACTTTCTTCAACTGTGCCTCCGGCTTCCTTGCAGCAAATCAAACTCCGCCTGTAATTTCCAGCGCTCCTTTAGCAGCCCCCCCCCCCCCCCCCCCCCCCCCCCCAGGACCTCCGCGTACTTCCTGTCCACCCTAAGTATCTCTCCCACCAACCTTTCCCTCTCCCTCTTCTCTCTGTGGGACCTAATAGAGATTAACTCCCCCCTGATGACTGCCTTCATAGCCTCCCAACTGCTGCCGCTGTTACCTCCCCCGTGTCTTTCGTCGTCACATAGTCCTGAATGCTCCTCCTTATCCTGCCACACACCTTTTCATCCGCCAGCAGCCCCACATCCAGTCTCCAGAGAGGGCGCTGCCCCCGCTCCGCCCCCAGTCGCAGGTTCACCCAATGCGGGGCATGGTCCGAGACCGCAATGGCCGAATACTCAGCCCCCTCCACCCTCAGGTTTAACGCCCTGCTCAGCACAAAGAAGTCAATCCGCAAGTAGACTTTATGGACGTGGGAGAAAAAGGAGAACTCCTTCGCCCTAGGCCACCCAAATCTCCACGTGTCCACTCCCCCCATCTGATCCATAGACTCTGCCACGATGCTCCCTGCTTCAAACGCCACCTGTTTACTCACCACAATTGCCCCCCTTCTGGTCTTTGAGTCTAGCCCCGAATGGAACACCTGACCCACCCATCCTCTCTTTAACCTCGTCTGGTCAACGAGTTTTAAATACGTCTCCTGCGACATAGCCACGTCCCCTTCAACCCCTTTAGATGTGAGAACACGCGGGACCTCTTGACCAGCCTGTTCAGGCCCCTCACATTCCACGTGATCAGCCTGCAGAGGAGGTTGACCACCAACCCCCCCACCCCTCCCTGCCGTCTCACCATCTCCCTTTTTCGGCCAGCCACGTGCCCGCGTCCACCGCTCACTCGAGTTCCCCCTGCCAGAGGCCCCCAACCCTGACTCTCCATCCATCCCCAACAACTGGCTCCCCTTCAGTCAGCAAAGCAGCACCCCCCTCGCCAAGCACCCGCTCAGCACTGATTTCCCCCCTCCCCCATTGCGCTTCCGTAAGTCCATGCTGACCCCGGCTGCTCCCTCCTCTATCTCCTCTATTATTTACTATTGTCTCCTCTTCCGGGGCCCCCCCACTCCCACCCCCTCCCCCGCAGGGTAAGAGGGCAAGTGCCATTCTGGTCCTTCCCGAGTGCCGGACAACACAGCCCGGGCGTCACCCCGCCCCCTGAAACAAAAAACAATAACGGAGAAGCAAACAAACTTAAATTCTACAAATAGTCTTACACCAGGCCAACCCCCGATTACACATCCCCGCCAACGCGTTTCACCCACGTGCAGCTGCCCCTTAGTTCAAGTCCAGCTTTTCACGTCTAATGAATGTCCATGCCTCGTCCGGCGTATCAAAATAGTGGTGCCTGTCCTGGTACCCAAAGTCTCGCCGGGTGCAGGAGCCCAAACTTCACCCCTTTACTGTGGAGGACCGCCTTGGCCTGGTTGAAACCCGCATGCCTTCTCACCAGCTCAGGTCCCAAGTCCTGGTAAATGCGAATCTCACAGTTCTCCCACTTGCTGCTCCGCTCCTTCTTTGCCCACCGCAGAACCCGTTCCCTGTCTGTGAAGCAGTGGAACCTTATCACCATCACCCTCGGTGGTTCGTTCGCCCTTGGCTTCCTGGCAAGGACCCTATGCGCCCCACGCAGCTCCAAGGGCCGCGGGAAGGCCCCCGCGCCTATCAGCGTCCCAGCATCGTGGTTTAATGCAATTTTATTCACAGTTCTCTTACTCTAGAAAATATTGTAGTACAGTAAAAAGTCTTACAACACCAGGGTAAAGTCTAACATGTTTGTTTTAAACACTAGCTTTCGGAGCACTGCTCCTTCCTCAGGTCGCCTCCACATCAAGAAAATATGACTCAGACTCACAGCTGAGCTTTGTGTTTTACCCACACTTCGGCTGGCACACTTCGATCACTCGATGTTGATGTCTTTTCTGGGTTAGAAACCCAGGGTCCTTCCTTCTTGCGATGGCTGTGCCTGGGCAACTCCCAGCTTCTCTTTCAAGATCTGTTCAATGCTGCTTTCTTATACTCGGAAGCTTGTATTGAGTCACATGTATACGCCCACGACCGGCCATTGTCCTAGCCAGACCTCACTGGTTAATGGGAAATACAGGATACTCCAGTTTATCGATGGTGGTTCAATCAAAACCTTTTGTCCTCTGAAACTCCCTTTGTCTGACCAACCATCAGCTCATTAAGGAGTCTGATGGCTTCTTTTGTCTGTTCTGTCCTGCTGCAAAGTTGATCACCTGTGCCTGGAGGTTGTTACATATTCATAGACTTGGAGTGGGTAATCAAAGTCTATATCACAATAACAATTTTATGCTTTAACTTAAGTGCTTTTGCAGCCAGTGTAAATTCCAGCCAGGGTTTCATCAGGCAGCCTCTGTTCCTGGTCCATGTGCATCCCCTCAGTCTGCCTTCAGTACCACACAGCTGATTGGATACGGTTGCTTCACTTCTGAAAATGCAACATTGAAGCTTGGCAGCTCTTATTGATACAGTTCTCCAACCCAGGCCTTTAAATGATCCTCGGGCAGCTGGAGCTGGGAGTTTACTGGGAGGATCCTCCTTTACCCAGGACAGCTCAAAACCAGGGGAGGGTGCTTATTGGGGGATGATTTAGCACAGTGGGCTAAACAGCTGGCATGTAATGCAGAACAATGCCAGCAGCGTGGGTTCAATTCCCGTACCAGTCTCCCCAAACAGGCACCGGAATGTGGCGACTAGGGGCTTTTCACAGTAACTTTATTGAAGCCCACTTGTGACAATAAGCAATTATTATTATCAGAATAATGTACACTTCTCATGTCAACATCTTTAAGCAGGGAGATATTTCGGACAGAGATGAACCCCCACCCCCAGACCTACTCATGCCAGTTTTCCATGGTGTTGGTTTCGCCAACGTCTTCCGATGTCCAGAGTTGGCAACTCTGAGCCTTGGGGTTTGAAGGATCCAGAGACAGTTGCTGTTAGCTTAACAAAAACAGAAAATGCTTGAAGGTCAGCAGATCAGATAGCATCTATGAAGAGAAAGCGAATAAATGTTTCAGGTCGTAATGATCCTTTATCAGAATCCCTGGTGCTGCTGGCCAATATCCTAAAGGTTTTTTAAATATTTTGTGAATCAAAGAGGATTCTACCTTTGTTGAACTGAAGAAATGTTATGCTCAATCGCTAAATATCATTGCACAGACAGTTTAGACACTGTGACAACAGTCTTCAGGATAATGAAGAGCAGTGAACCATAAAATTCCTACAGTGAGAAGGAGGCCATTTGGCCCATCGAGTCTGCACCAACCCTCTGAAAGAGCACCATACCTGGGTCTATAGCCCGCGCTATGCTATCCCCAGAACCTGACCTGTACATCCCTGGACACGAAGGGGCAATTTAGCATGGCTAATCCAACTAACCTGCACATCTTTGGACTGTGGGACGAAACCAGAGCACCCATAGGAAACCCACGCAGTCACTCGGAGAATGTACAAATTCCTGAACTATGTAAAGTGTGGGTTGGATGGAGATTGTGGGCTGGATTTTCAAACAATTTCTAATGCTTACCAATTTCAATTCTAGGTATGCTATATAAGTTCTTGATTTCAAAATTCTTATCTTTGCTTTCAAATCTCCCCATGGTCTCCAATCTTTAGCTCTAATATATCTGGCCCTACAAGCCCCTGAGTTGCTCCAAATGTTGCTGCTTGCACATCCTCAATTTTAATTACTCAACCGTTGGTGGTCATGTCTTCAGCTGCCTAGGCCCTAAACTCTGGAATTCCTTCCATATACCGCTGTGCCACTATCTCTCTTTTTTTCCCTTAAGATGTTCCCTAAAACCTAATTCTTTGACCAAGCTTTTGGTCCTCTGCCCTCATATATTTCCCCTTACGTGGCTTGGTGTCAAATGTTGTTTGGTAATGTTCCTGTGAAGAGCCTTAGGGTGATTTAGTACATTAGCAACGATGCAGGTTGTGCTGATGGCGCCTGGAGATGAGAATCATCCGCCAGAGAACATCATTAATGCTGACAGCCTGAGTATTGAGAAAAGTGTTGCAAGAGACCCAATAGATTTTGAACCCTTAACTAATAGTGAACTAGAGTGCTCTGAGGAACAGCTTCAAATAGAGGAATTTACGCAGGATGGAAACAGCGCTACACACCTACGATTTGTCATAACATTTGTTTTTGATCACTTTGTGTCAGTACGAAAGGTTACAGTGGAATGTACAGAGGAAAGCACTGGAGTCGATGCAGCACAAGTGTTGAAGAACAAGATTTTCAAACATTGAGGCTGTTACAAGTACAAATATTTGGACAGATTTGTTACAAAGCATAATTATTGATCCATATGAATAAATTATTTTGTTTTGCTGAAAAAAAGTGCAATATGAATGCAATTGAAGAACAGGTTGGTTAGGTACAGAATCTAGATAGTTTGGGAGTTTGTATTGAGAAATGACGATGAAAGTCAATGTTGCTATGCAAAACTGGGGACAGGCAATTAAAATGTTGGAACTTTCACCTTTTTTTAATTCTTTAATGGGATGTGGGCATCATTGTCAAGGCTAATACTTGTTGCCTAATCCTAATTGTCCTTGCGAGGCTATTCCAGATGGTCATTAAGAGTCTGGAGTCACACGTAGGCCAGCAAATTTTCTTTCCAAAAGGACATGAGTGAACCAGATGTGTTTTTATGACAATCTTCAATGATTTTATGCTCACCACTATGGAGACTAGTTTTCAATTCCAGGTTTTATCAATTGAATTTAAATTCCAACAGTTATTTTGGTAGGATTTTAACCCACCAAATCTGGGGATTTGGCCCCAGAGCATTAACCTGGGCCTCTGGATTACTGACCATTATCACCAACTCCACCAGTTATACAACATAGATGAAGGATTTGGAGGTACTAATGGGCAACTAATGGAACTTTTCTACACAGTGCATAGCGAAATAGATTTTGGTTTGTATCAAGTATAAAATTAACCACAAATTACAGCTACGATATTAACCCTCGTAGAATTGATTGTTGGCATTAACTAAATAGGATTATGCCTCAAAATATGGGAACTCAAGTAAAGTATTGATTCTGAAGGAAGCATTTCTCACCATAGGTCAGTGCCTTCAGGGAGCAGGAGATGAAAACAAACATCTGAAAGGTCAACAGAAGCAAGTAGTTTGCATGTAGTTTAAAGTTTTCAATTTGGATAACTTTCTTTCTAAAGTAACAAACAGCGTATTTAAGACTATTTGTCATGAAGAATTTGTACTAATTAATGAACCACTGTACATGGAGAAAAGTTTTGAAATTTAATCCTTTTATCTCTGCAATGAGAATGGATTATTCAATCTGGTTGAATTTGTACCAGAGTGATACAGCTGCTGATTTTAGTCTGCTTGAACCTTCGATTTAAGCAGAGAATGAGTTTTGCAAATCGGAGAACGTTTTTGGGAGCAGTCTAAGGTGCCAAAATAAAAGCAAAATGTTTCAGATGCTGGAAACCTGAAGCAAAAGCAGAAAATGCTGTAAAAACTCAGCAGGTTTGGCAGCATCTATGGAGAGAGAATCAAAGTTAACATTCAGTCCAATATGACTCTTCTTTGGAACTGCGGTTCCAACAGCCTATCTCTGAAGAGGAGTCATATTGGACAATGTTAATTCTGTATCTCTCTCGCCACGGATGCTGAGAGCGGGATTCTCTGGAAAGATTTCTAAGTGTGGTAGCAGTGGGGACCGCTACGAGCATCCCAGGGCTTGGGCCAGCGTGGATGGTTGGTCCACTTAACGAGGCCTCACGGGCTTCTCGCCGCAAATGAAGGCTTGCCAGCTGATTCGCTGGCACCTTACTCGCCAGTCCCCCCGCTAACAAGGCCGAGCAGCACTTAAATAGCTCTTGCTCAGCCAAACCCAGCCAGCTCACAACAATGGCGCCCAGGAGACTGCCTCAGGATTCGGGGACCCAGATCTGACCAAGCTCGTAGACGCTGTGGAGGCCAGGAGGGATATCCTGTTTTTCCGAGAGTCCCGGAGGGCCAGCCACCGGGTTGCCAGTGCTGCCTGGGACGCGGTGGCGGCGGCTGTGAGCGTCGGGGGTGCAACCAGGAGGACTGGCCTTCAGTGCCGGAGAAAGGTCAACGATCTAAACCGGGCAACACAAATGAGTAGATACCAATGCCCTCCTCCCAGTAAACCATTCCACCCCCACACGAGCATCTCCCATCTCTCCATAGAACATACAGTGCAGAAGGTGGCCATTCGGCCCATCGAGCCTGCACAAACTCACTTAAGCCCTCACTTCCACCCTATCCCCGTAACCCAATAACCCCTCCTAACCTTTTTGGTCACTAGGGCCATTTATCATGGCCAATCCACCTAACCTACATGTCTTTGGAGCACCGAGAGGAAACCCACGCAGACATGGGGAGAACGTGCAGACTCCGCACAGATAGTGACTCAGTGGGGTATCGAACCTTGGACCCTGGCGCTGTGAAGCCACAGTGCTATCCACATGCTACCCACTAACGACCATTCGACGCTTCCTGCCGACAAGTGAATCACGGCTCTCCAGCCCTAGACAACGACCTCCAGGGGCATTGAATGCCACAGGATGTGGTAAGCAGCTGGCTGCCTCCATCTCTGATATGCATCCTGGGGACACACATAGACGTAGCGGAAGAACTAGAAAGGCAAAGCACATTGAGAATCACTGAGGGCACCGGGGGTGGGGGAGGCACACCATCAGGAGAGTTGGGGAATCATTGTATATAATAAACACCCTTGTGCGCAACCAGTATGATGCTTCTGTCACTTTTGTGCGCAAGGTTGGCCGGCCTCAGAACCCTTGGCCCATCACTCCAGGCATTCCCCCCTTCCCGTGGCACTCACCCACCCTCCGGTCGTGGCCATGTCCCCTGAGCTGTGTCCCAGCCCCTGGATATTCGGATGTTGGTTGCTGTGTGTGTGGTGTTGCTTCTCGCAGTATTCAAGCACAGTGTCCATGCATCAAGGTGTATTTGGGATGCTAGGCAATGACTCCCACATGCTATTTGGCCCGCCTACCCATGGGAATCCACTTGGGTTGTGTGAAGTGCTCACCATTGCCAATTCCTATTAGCAATAGCCTTGAGCCGCAAGGCCAGATGAGGGTTATGGGTGGTCAGTGGGGCAAATGGGGCTACAGTTGTCCTCAGAACGAGTGCACACGATCCAGGAATTGGCATGGCAGTGCAGTACGGGTGCCCTCCTGCGCCAGTGCCCCCCCCCCCCCCCCCCCCCACCCCCACCCTCTCTTGACCGGCCAGCGTAACGGAGCAACCCACTGGCAGGGTGAAATAGAAATATGGCGCGGTGGGGCAGAGAATCCAGTCCACCATTCTCTGATAATATTCATTTACATTAATACTAAACGCATACAGAAATGAAAACAAAGATGCGGAATTCTCAAACACCATCAGTCTGCCATGCATCCCTGCGTAGGGACTCCCTGCCAAGCACTGGAGTGGCAAGCCCAGCACCCCCTGGCTCTTTGCCTGTGAGCAAAGATGGCTACTCACCTCCTCAGCTCCCCACAGAAGCCCATCCACCAGGTTCACATTTCTTTTTTTAATAAATGTTTTTATTGGGTTTTTTTTGAACAAGGTATAATTTAGAATTTAGAACAGTACAGCACAGAACAGGCCCTTCGGCCCTCGATGTTGTGCCGATCAATGATCACCCTACTCAAACTCACGTATCTACCCTATACCCGTAACCCAACAACTCCCCCTTAACCTTACTTTTTAGGACACTACGGGCAATTTAGCATGGCCAATCCACCTAACCCGCACATCTTTGGACTGTGGGAGGAAACCGGAGCACCCGGAGGAAGCCCACGCACACACGGGGAGGACGTGCAGACTCCGCACAGACAGTGACCCAGCCGGGAACCGAACCTGGGACCCTGGAGCTGTGAAGCATTGATGCTAACCACTATGCTACCGTGCTGCCCCCTAATTACCGTTATGTACACAGAATAAGAAACACATACATATATATACACACATTTAGAGGAGAAGGGCACACCCCAACATAAAAAAAAATACAATAACATATGAAATGGAATAACTGGTGGGGTATTGTGCACCAGCTCGACAGCGGCATCTCTGTACATCTGCCAAGATTACCCATACCACATAAGTAGGCGACTGCCTGCGGGGGGGGGGGGGGGGGGGGGGGGGGGGGGGGACTGGGGGGGCAAGCACACCTTTGGGTGCCGGGGAGAAAATCACAGTGTGCGATATTTGGTTGCTGTGTGTTGCTGTCGCCCGCCCTTCCCGGACGGGTCTCGCTGCCGTCCCACGCTCGCCCCCGCTTCTGCCGCTCCTCCCGTCCTCCATCTCCAGTTTCCTCGTTACCCGCTCCTGGAGATGTCATGCACGGTTTGGCATCCCGTGTCCTCCCTCCGGCTCCCGCTTCCCTGCCCCCCGCCGGCCCTCCTCTCCTGTCCCCTCCCCCCCCCCCCTCCACGGTTTACCTCCCTCTCCCCAGGTTTAGCTGTCTTCCCCCCCCCCCCCCCCCTCCGCCCCGTGGTTCGCCCCTCCCTCCTCAGGTTTAGCCATCCCCCCCCCGTCCCAGTCCATCTCTCCCCTCCATGCCCCGGCTACCTTCCCCTGACTCCCGACCATTTTCCCCTGATTCTTGGTCACCCGGCTATTCTTCCTCTTGTTCGTTGGCCACAAACAGGTCCCGGAACAATTGCATGAATGGCTCCCACGTTCTGTGGAAGTCGTTGTCTGACCCTCTGATCCTAGCATTTTTACCCCCCCATACGAACGCCATGATTAGTTAATCCAGCGCTTTGAAAAAGGCCTTGCGGATGTAGATCGGAATGGATCTAAACAGGAAGAGGAACCTGGGCAGTACGTTCATTTTGATCGTCTGGACTCTCCCCGCGAGGGAGAGTGGGTGTGTGTTCCATCTTTGCAGGTCCTTTTTTACTTCCTCCGTCAGACCGGTGAGGTTCCATTTGTGGATCCCTTTCCAGTCATGGGCTATTTGGATCCCCAGGAAGCGGAATTTGTGTCAGGCTTGTTTGAACGGCAGCCCCTTTAGTGCTGCCCCCCCCCTTGCGGATGCACTGGGAAGATCTCGCTTTTGCTCATGTTGAGTTTGTAACCCGAGAAGGCTCCAAACTCTTTCAGGAGCGCAATGATTCCGTCCATGCTGCTCTGTGGGTCCGAGATGTAGAGGAGCAGGTCATCTGCATGGAGTGAGACTCTGTGCTCTCTGCCTCCCCTTCGGATCCCCCTCCAATTTTTTGCTGCCATGTGCGTGATTGCTAGCGGTTCGATTGCTAGTGCGAACAGCAGCGGGGACAGTGGGCATCCTTGTCTGGTGCCCCTGTGCAGCTGGAAGTATTGGGAGTTGGTATTGTTGGTCCATACACTCGCCATGGGAGCGTTGTATAGGAACTTTACCCTAGTGGTGAACCCTGTTCCAAGCCCGAACCGCTCCAGTACCTCTATGAGGTATTTCCATTCGACTCTGTCGAAGGCCTTTTCTGCGTCCAGGGAGACTATCACCTCTTGTGTTCTCTCCCCGGAGGGGGTCAGGTTCACATTTCTAATTGCGCCAGCGTGAACACTCGCTGAGGTGGCCGCTGAATTACTGGAGGCCGTAGGATATTGGTCGCTCCCGTTAAATGTAAGGAAATAGGGCTTAAGTGGTGATAATTGTTTTCTCGTCACGTTATGGCGGGATCCTAATGCCATTAGGCCTCTCCCACTGTTCACCGGACTTGTTTTGCTCGAGTGAAAACACAACGAGGCTTGTAGAATTGCGTCCTAATTACAGCACTTTGATTTTGTCTAATGTGATAACTGTGTACAGACTTCCAAAGCCAGCTACCTCAGGACCAAGGCTGTGCAGGATTTGGATTTTGCAGGATTTCAGATTGTCTGGTTCAGGCCAGGCAGTGTAGGTGGGGGTCAAGGGCCACTTGGAGCGCTACAATAGACAGATGCGCAAGCAGTGAAGCCAATAACTAATCCAGTGCCACACCATACCAATGCAACGCCTCGGCCAATTGTTCAGATAAGTTATTTTTGTATCTTACTCAGTTAAAATTGATGCATGGCATCAAATGTGTCCAGTTTTTGAGCAACTCCAGATTTTGGACAGCCAGATTTGTGACATTATACCTGGAGTTAAAATTCCATCTGTCCAGGGCTTGGTGCAATGCATGGCAGACTGATGGTGTTTGAGAATTCTGCATCTTTGTTTTTATTTCTGTATGCGTTTAGTATTAATGTTAATGAAAATTATCAGAGAATGGTGGGCCGAGCCATATTTCTATTTCACCCTGCCAGTGGGTTGCTCCGTTACGCTGGCCGGTCAATGGGGTTTCCCATTGTGGGGCAGCCCCACGCCGGTGGGAAACCCCCAGGCTGCCGGCAAAACAGAGTATCCCGCCGGCAGAGAACCGGCCCATTGTCTTTCCGTACGTGTTTCTGATGTCGTTGTGATATTATTTTTCTTTTTCTCACCTCAATTTTCTTTTGTGGTATGGCATAATGTGGTGGAGAAAACTGCTCATCATTTAATGCAGATTCATTGGGGCATTCCATACATCAAAGGCTCTTTTGCCGACCTCTGCCAAATTTTCATGCTTTGATCCACTGATTTCCCAGCACCACTTCCATCTCCCTTTCACCTTACCACAATCTGCCCCCTGCACACACGCACCCCCCCCCCCCCCCCCCCCCAACCCCTCGCTCCCGACATCTTCCCACCCTCTGAAGCCTATTGCTGCTCCCCACAACCCAAGAAGATATGCCGGGTAGATGGATTGGCCACGCTAAACTGTCCCTTCATTGCAAAAAAAAAATTGGATACTCTTAATTTTGAAAAAATCCATTCAAACCCTGCACCCTCATTTTTCTGGAGTCCATATTGCCGAATCCTCCATCCACTCTACCATTTTGGAACAATTGCCAATAGTAATTATGTCACTACACCCTGCCCCCGCAGCCCCCACAATCAAACTGTTGCCCCTCTCCCTCCCTTCCCACTGCTACCCCTCCTTCTTCACCACTTCCCTTCTCCTACTCTTCATATTATCCCCTTCTACCTACTGACAGTGACGTTTATAAGTCACTTAAAAAAGATAATAATTTCAATTGTACAATGTGCAACTATTCTTACAAATGTACAAAGTCAATGCAGAATATGCAAACTACATTTGAGAATGCTGTGTGTGAATTAAATAAGCCAGTATTTAGTATAATATTTGTGATTGTTTTCTGTATGGGTAATAAAAACTTGGCATGGTTAATGAGCAGGCAGCATGTTGACTCAAACACGATGCATTGACTTGCATTTATTTGATTTTGGGAATATTTAATGTCTACACCACTTCATCATGTTGTTAGCATTGTATTACCGAGTTATTGGCATGCAAGCCCACATTGATGCTGTCTTTTTATTGAACTCTGAAGGTAAAAATTTCCATGACTCTGTTTGGTATTTGTTTCCGCGTAGGGAAGCATTAAAGTCTTGTTTTCTATTGGTGACTGCAGCTGCTCCATTTTAAATAGCTCCAGGCACCAGCTAGATTAATTTTAAACTACCTCATTTACACTGCAACGCAGGCAGCGTATCTGGCCGAATAAAACGTCAACAAAAAGTCTGCTACTGGTGGTCATTTAAAATGCTCTTATTGATACGATTGTGTATGTTTATACAGATCTGCTTACCAATTTAGATCACTTCATTAGCTGCTAAATGATGGATTGGATTGTTTTGTTGTGTATTACTTGTTCTGTTTGAAAATAAGCATTTTGTCCTTTCTGCGTAGCCTTGGCATCGCTCAAAATTAAATCTGAAATATCTTGAGCTGCTTTACATTACAGACACGGCCCTGACTTCAGCAGCAGGTCTGTAACATGAGGGAGTATTACTGCCCCAAGAGCTGTTGTTAGTCGACTCAAGAAGAGGTTTCATAGAGGTCAGTGCCAGTCATTTGTCTGCTTGTGGAGGAACTGTACGGTCATTTGCTGACAATAGGATTTTCCAGACATCGAGTATTATGTTTAGTTTTAGTTAACACATTGCAAATATAACTATATTCCTTAGAAATGACTCAGGGAAAAGTAGCAACGTTGATTCCCAAGTGTAAAGAAGATGAACAATTGAGGATTTTAATCATGATAATCTAAAAATTAGATGACTGACCAGGTGGTGGGGCCAGGGGCTGAAGGCTGCAAAATGCCAACTGGTGTATGCCAAAGCACCATAGACATTAAATAAAATGAACATTTAAACTAATGGTAAAAGTTTATTTCAGTCAAAAAGTAATGTTTGGATGGGCTACTTGAGAAGACAGAAAACACAAATGTTATTGGAGATATTCCAGATCGTTAAATTTTGTGATTTTTTTTTGTTCATGGGGATCTGAGCGTCGCTGGCTGAGCTCATCCTGTATTGCCCTTGATCAGAGTGCCTTGCCAGGCCATTTCAGAGGGCATTTTAAGAGTCGACCACATTGTTGTGGGTCTGGAATCACATGTAGGCCAGACTGGATAAGGACAGCAAATTTCCTTCCCGAAAGGGCTTTAGTGACAATCGGTAATGATTTCTTGATCATCATTAGACTTTTATTTCCAGATTTTATTGAATTGAAATTTTGTAGCGCGGCTTAATCTCGGGTTCCCAGAGTATTACCCTGAGTCTCTGGATTATTTGTCCAGTGACAACATCACTGTGCCACCGTCTCTTCTCAATGATGGAGCAATTAAGATACTACAGGGGCTCCCCCAAAGAGGTGCTTTGAGGAAAACCAGAAACGTGAATTGCAGATGGAGTTTAATCCGGACAAATGTGAGGTAATGCATTTTGGTAGGTCTAATACAGGTAGGGAATATACAGTGAATGGTAGAACCCTCAAGAGTATTGACAGTCAGAGCTCTTGGTGTACAGGTCACTGAAAGGGGCAACACAGGTGGAGAAGGTAGTCAAGAAGGCATATGGCATGCTTGCCATCATTGGCCGGGGCATTGAGTATAAAAATTGGCAAGTCATGTTGCAGCTGTATAGAATCTTAGTTAGGCCACACTTGGAGTATAGTGTTCAATTCTGGTCGCCACGCTACCAGAATGATGTGGAGGCTCTAGAGAGGGTGCAGAAGAGATTTACCAGGATGTTGCCTGGTATAGAGGGCATTAGCTATGAGGATAGGTTGAATAAGCTCGGTTTGTTCTCACTGGAACGACAGAGATTGAGGGGCGACCTGATAGAGGTCTACAAAACTATGAGGGCATAGACAGAGTGGATAGTCAGAGACTTTTTCCCAAGGCAGAGGTGTCAATTACTAAGGGGCATAGGTTTAAGGTGCGATCGGCAAGGTTTAGAGGAGATGTACGAGGCATGTTATGTACACAGAGGGTAGTGGGTACCTGGAACTCGCTGCCGGAGGAGGTAGCAGGGACGATAGTGACGTTTAAGGAGCATCTTGACAAATACAGGAATAGGATGGGAATGGAGGGAAACGGACCCTGGAAGTGTAGAAGATTTTAGTTTAGACAGGCAGCATGGTCGGCGCAGGCTTGGAGGACCAAAGGGCCTGTTCCTGTGCTGTACTTTTGTTCTTTGTTCATTGTCACAAGCCTAACGCAGCCCAGATGTCATCTGTCAATAACTGTTTCCCAGCCAACTGGTTCATTCAGACCTGTTCTGACAAATGTTACTTTGTCTATTTGTAAATGGAAAACACAATAAGGAAAATTTGAAGAATTTTGGGTTAGATGAGGATAGTAGGTGAATCTGTTGGGAAATCCATTACACAAAGGAAACTAAAACTATAGAAAAGATGCAACATATATTTACAAAGATAGTACTTGGAAGAGAAGATGTAATACAGCGGGAGACTTGGAAAAACTAGGACTGAATTGAGTAGAAATCTAAAATCAAATTGTTAAAAAATTTGAAAGGGCAAATAACGAAATATTATTTCTACTAGTTAATGAATTGACCACAAAATGGGCACAAACTTTGAGCACCCCAGGTTTTAGAATGTTTTCAATTCATTGGGTTTATAGAATATGGAATGCTGTTTGCTATTGAAACCAACTCGACAGTGGCATCTAAAAAGGAACTGGATAAGCACTTGAAAAGGAAAACATTAATGGCTATTGAGAAGTTGAACAGTGAAGAGCAGTCAGCTGTGTCTTGAAGCTGGCATTGGCACCAGATTTGGTTTCCTTTGTTCGAATCTCTATAATTTATAATGACAATATAGGTCAGCTCATCTTTCAGTTTTGTTTTCTTTGGAAGGATGTTACCTCTGTCAAACAACCCATTTTAGGTGGAAACCCAAAAGAGTGGATAGAAGGAAGGCATGTAGTATTTGCTGAAATTTAAAAAAAATATTTCTTGGGATGTGGGCAACGTTGACTGGACCAGCATTTTGTGCCCATCCCTGATTGCCTTTGAACTGAGTGGCTTGCCAGACCACTTTATAGGATATTTCAGAGTCAACCACATTGCTGTGTATCTGGAGTCACATGCAGACCAGGTAAGGACGGCAGATTTTCTTCCCTAAAGCACATTAGTGAACCACATGGGTCTTTACAACAATTGACAATGGTTTCATGGCCGTCATTAGACTTTTAATTCCAGATTTTTATTAAATTCATATTTCACCATCTGCCTTGGTGGAATACAAACCCAGGTCCCCAGAGCATTATCCTGGGTCTCTGGATTTCTAGTCCAGTGACAAGACCATTGCCTCTCGGGGCAAGGTTTTGAGTTAACCCATTGCAGAATCCAGTGTTCCATTATTGATAGGATATCTGTGATCAATGTTTAAATTAGTTATGACTAGTGGGTTTTGCATTGCTATTCTTTAATAAAAATGACAATACAGAGACTTCTTCAGTTATAGATTTTTAATTATTTTTACAATATTAAAAGGATTACTAATGGCACAGAATGGATTGAGATTATGAAATAAAAAACAATAACATTGCAGCAAATCTGAACCAAAAATATGAAAAGTGTGAAAAGAGAAAGATTGATGAAAGTTTTGTGTCAATGCGAAAGGGAAACTAGCTGGATCCAATAGAACCTACTATCTCTTTCCAGTTCTGAGGAAACGCACTTCTATCTTTTTTCTTTTGAATGATTGGGATCTGTTTTACAAATACATAGAACTTAAAACATACAATGCAGAAGGAGGCCATCAAGTCTGCACCGACCTACTTAAGCCCTCACTTCCACCCTGTCCCCGTAATCCCTCCTCACCTTTTTATTTTTGAACACTAAGGGCAATTTATCATGGCCAATCCACCTAACCTATACGTGTTTGGACTGTGGGAGGAAACCGGAGCACCCGGAGGAAACCCACGAAGACACGGGGTGAACGTGCAGACTCCGCACAATGACCTAGTGGGGAATCGAACCTGGAACCCTGGCGCTGTGAAGCCACAGTGCTATCCATTTGTGCTATCGTGCTGCCCAAGCATATAAAACCTTTTATTGTCACAAGCAGGCTTACATTAACAATGCAATGAAGTTACTGTATAACATTCTGGCGCCTGTTCGGGTGCACGGAGGGAGAATTCAGAATGTCCAAATTACCTGACACCATGTCTTTCGGGAGTTGTGGGAAGAAACAGCAGCTTTTCAAGTTTTCTTTGCTGTCTGCACGTTTAATGTTTTTATTTGGTCCTGTCATCAAATTGTTGACTCTTTCAATGACTTTCGAGAATTTTTTTTGTTGGGAGCTAAACCACATCTTGCTTTTTGGGAAGTTATTTGCCTAAATTATCTGTCCAACACTAGTTACGCCTGAGTTACTACATGTTCATTTTATTTCAGAATGCAAATACTATCAAGATCCCTTTAAAAAAAAATGCATTCATGGGTGAGGGCACCTCCGGCAAGACCAGCAGTTATTACCCATCCCTATTTGTCCTTCAGAAAATGGTGGTGAGCTGTTACCCTGAGATTTTGCATTCTGTGTAGCGCTGCTAGTCATGGAGTTCCAGAATTTTAACCCATAAACGAAGAAGGAATGGTGATGTATTTCTAAGTGAGAATTGTGTGTGACTTGGATAACTGGAGGTGTTGGTGATCCCATGTGCCTGCTTCCCTTGTCCTTCTACGTGATAGAGGTCCCGGGTTTGGAAGGTGTTATTGAAGCCGCCAAGATGAATTCATGCAGTGCATCTTGTAGATTGTACACACTGTTGTCACTGTGCGTCAGTGGTGGAGGAAGTGAATGCTCAAATTGGTGGATGGGCTGCTTGCTGCGCTAGCAATCTGCTGGCCTTCTCCCCATGCTCATACACCACTCCCCTCGTCTTCCTAAGTTGTTCCACGGCCCTACTCGTGGATAGCACCCCCAGTTCCGCCTGTAATCTCCGTGTCTCCCTGAGTAGGTCCTCCCTCGGGGACCCCGCATGCTCCTCGTCTATCCGATAAGTTTCCCTAACCAATCTGTCCATTTCTGCTCTGTCCGCCATGACCCTGTGAGCCCGAATTGAGATCAGCTACGTCTAACCTCCATTGCGGGTGTTGGTAATTCGCCCCCCTCCGACCTGCAGGTCCACCCAGTGCGGGGCATGGTCCGAGATAGTGATTGCCGAATATTCCGTATTCTTTACCTCCCCTACACAGTCCCTGCTCAAGATAAAGAAATCAATCCTAGAATATACTTTGTGAACATGAGTAAAACGAGTAGCCCCTTCCCGTCGGCCGTCTGGCACTCCATGGGTCCACTGCCCCCATTTGCTCCATGAACCCTTTCAGCTCCCTTGCCATTGCTGGGAGTCTACCCATTCTGGGACACGACCGATCCAGCCCCGGGTCAAGGACCGTATTAAAGTCCCCCCCCCCCCCCCCCCATTATCAACCTACGTGAGTCTAGGACCGGGGTCTTCCCCTAGCACTCTTTTGATAAAGTCCACGTCGTCCCAGTTCGGAGCATATATGTTCACCAGCACCACTCTTCTCCCCTCTAGTTTGCCCCTTACCATAAGGAATCTGTCCCCGCCGTCTGCGACTATGCCTTCTGCCTCAAATTGAACCCGCTTAATTAATCATAATTGCTACCCCCCGGACTTAGAATCCAAGTCCGAGTGGAAGACCTGGCTAATCCCGTCCTTCCTTCGCCTAGTCTGGTCAAACACTTTCAGATGTGTCTCCTGCAACATAATTCCGCCCGCCCTCAGAGCCCGCAAATGCGCGAACACACATGCCCTTTTAACTGGCCCATTTAGTCCCCTGACATTCCAGGTGATCAGCCTGGTTGGGGGGGGCTTGCCTCTTGGCCACCTCCACCCCCGACCTCCTTTCCATTACCTACTTCAGATCCCCACCCACGTCAGCAGAATAGCACCCACCCCCCCCCCCCCCCCCCCCCCCCCCCCACGCCCCAGCAACATCCCCCGGTAACCCCCACCCCTGCCATCCATTGGCTGTATTCTCCCCACCAACATCTTTAATCCGCATTGCTGACCGGCCACCCTTTTGTTACAATACAGGCTCCAGCGCACTCAGATCCCAACGAAAGGTACCCACCACAGCAGAGAGAACAAAAAAAGAGAGAAAAAAAGCAACAAAAACAGGAAAAAGACCATATGGGGGTGGGGGGAGAGATCCTCCCCCCCCCCCCCCCCCCCCCCCCCCCCCCCACACACACGCACACCCGCCCCCCCCAGGCAAAAACTGCCCACAAAAAATACACCACATGGCACCTTTAAAACAGTAAACAAGTCGACCAGCAGTCCACGCACAGTAGGCATCCTTTCAAACGGTAATTCTCGGACCCTAGCTTGCATCCGTGGATCCTTTTTTCGGGACCAGCCCCGATTCCTCACGATGTCCATCGTTTCTTTGGGCTCGGAGAAGTAGTGGTGTTGGCCCTGATGCGTAACCCAAAGACGGGCCGGGAAGAGCAGACCAAACTTCACGTGCTTTTTGAATAACACTTCCTTAACTTGTTTAAAGGCTGCTCGCCGCCTAGCTACCTCCTGGCTTAGGTCCTGGTAGATGCGAAGAACACTTTTTCCACGTGCTGCTCTTGGCGCTCTTTGCCCACCGCAGCACCCGCTCCTTCTCCACAAACCTGTGGAACCTAATCACCATCGGATGGGGGGGGAACCCCCCGGACGCACCTGTCTCGCTGTACTCTGTGTGCCCCCTCCAGCTCCGGCGGTCGCGGAAAGGCTTCAGCCCCCATCAGCTGCATCAACAGGTCCGCCACATAAGCTGTGGTATCAGCTCCCTCAGCCCCCTCCGGGAGCCCGATGATCCTCAGATTTTGTCTATGGACTCTATTTTCCAGCTCCTTTACTCTGTCCAGCAGTCTTCTCTGTCTCTCCTTCAACCCGTCGACTTCCAGCGCCGCAATTGTCTGCGCATGCGCCTGCTCCTCCACCGCCTCTCCCAGCTCCTTAACTTCTTCGTCCTGGGCATCCAGTCTCTGGTTCAGCTGATGCACTGCCTTCTGAAGTGGGTCCAAGTTATCCCGCTTCAACGACTCAAAACTGTTTTTAATAACCTGCAGCATGTTTTCCAGCGCTTGCTGGATCGCCGGGTCCGAGGTCTGTAGTTCTGCCACCTTGGCTCCCGGGTCAGCTTCCCCTGCACCTTGCCTTTGTCCCTTCCTCTCGCGTTTTCGCTGCTTTCTGCCCTCCCGCAGTTCCATGCAGCTCTGCTCGCTCCTCCGCACCTCCGTGGCCGTCCTTTCACCGCTCCACAGTTCCGCAAAACCGGGGAACCAGGTCCTCAAATTCCGTCGGAGTGAGAGCCCCCAAATGTGCGGCTCACTCACTCATTGCCGCAACCGGAAGTCCCTCTAGCAACATTTCTTAACGGATCAGCCACTTTCTTGATTGACAGGAGAGACATTTTGACTCCCTGCTGCTTTGAAATGAGCCATGAAACCCACCCTCTGCAGGCAACAAAAAATTGATGGAGAAGAAAGTTGACATTTGAACAATTTTCACAAACAAATATTTTATTTCCTGTCGTGTGCACCAACTACTTAAATTGCTTTTGGATATTAACGTTTAAAACAAATACAAATCTAGAGCTGTGTCTTGATTGAACAAATTGAATTTGCCCTGAATGAATTTAATTTTTCTGTAACATGATATCTTATGTGGAAAGGGAAGTATTCGTTTTTGATCAGCTGGTTAGAGTATTCTTATTGACCAGCATTCAGCAAAACTGAATAAATTCAGCAGCTTTTCATAATGACCTTGTTTTTCTCTTCTCATTCTAAATGGCGCTCACATTTTATTTTTCCTGTTATTGGGAATGTGTATACTCTGTCAACTGGGTAGTGGAGGTACAGATTTTTCTCAACAATTTGTGCTGCATATTTTTGCTTAGTTTCACCCAAATGGTTATTTTTCATGTATAAACACAGACATAGAGAAGATTGACAGATCGTTCAGCTATAGACTGGGAGCATCACAGTCAAGTCTGATTCTGTCCTTGCTTCTTGCACTCATAAAATTGTTCAACACATCACATGATGTGTGCATGTATGTTTCAAACCCTTTGTAATTGTCCTTTTACACCAGTACTTTGTTCTATCAACTACAGTTGTTTATATGTTCGACATCCTCCATTTCCTGAAAATTACTAATTCTATAACTCAATAAAAATGTGTTTCCCATTAACACAGCATAGGAACTGCCCTAACCTGTACATAACATTTAATAGTGTTGTGGAATATATTGAAGCTTTTTGATACGGCTAAGTCCCTGCAAAATAACGCTGTTTATGTTGTCTCTCTTAAAAAGCAACTTCAAATAGATCGATAGTACAACTGAGGTACGCAATGGGATTCTGAGATGTACAGAAAAATAAACCACTGAGTAGGTTGACCTTCATATCTGAATTCATGTTGGTCAATGAATTTTGCACTCGGTGTCATTTGATTTATTTTTCATTAAATTATTTTGAAGGCTCTGATAATTGAATCATAACGGAAAGGGGAGGAATTACTGACATGGCCCTCCTTTTCTGCAGTTTCCTAAAATAGCAAATATTGTCACTAGCACCTGAAAGGAAACTAACAGGATGGTAAATTCTGTTTAAAGAATAGCATCTGTATAAGTTCCGAAAATGCTAATGAGTAGACTTTTTAAAAAACAGACAAAGAAAGCTGTGTTTAGCACAGCCATAGGTAGTAATAAGCCTCATTTTGTTTTGTATATGCTCTTACAACTCCTTTGACACAGCAGGGCAGCAGTGTTTCTGTAGTGACAAATATGTGCCGTTACACAAAGGGACAAATACAGATCCTTTTATGAAAAATGTATAAGCCTATTGTACCATATTAAGCTAAATAGATTTATGAATTCTACGGAATGCAACACCAAAACAATTATTTAATTTTCTTTTCGGGTGAAATCTTTTGAAAAATAGTTTTGGCAAGCCCCTGCTCTGAAGCTGACTCAGGAAAGTAACAGTTAAAAGATCTTTCTCTGTAGATGGTACAAAGGAAGGGCAGGTCAATTGCATTTGCAAATCTTCCATTTATAAGTTGCGGAGGAGTTATACCACAAATCTGAGTACCTATCTCCCTATATTTAGTGAGTGGTGAGCGTCATGCAGAGACCTGAATTAAGGTACTTTAAAACATAGCTTGAAACGAAAATGTGAGAATGGAGGAAGGGAAAGGGAGATTTAATACAATTTTCCCGAAATTGTGCTTTTGAGTATTAGTGGAAAGCAATCAGAGGTCAAGTCATTATTCAAGAGTTCTCAGCCAGACTTAAGAAATGTAAATGAATGCACTTACTCGGGCCTCCTGAAAATTCTGCCCATCTAAATGAAAGATGTACCTGTCATAGGTACCGAGCTGAACAGATGAGTTTAAAGACATCGAGCAGACCTATTCAGTCACTTTGTCACTTCCAACACTTTATCTTTCTAGTGTTGCAGGAAATGAAAATTGTTGAAGATCATACTTTACTTTGTTGTTACTCATGTGTTTGGCTTTCTGATTTCTGCATTACAAATTGTTAAACTAGATTGATAAGAGAACAGCGTCACCAATAGAGAAATAAATGCTTAAAATTGTGTGGAAGGATCACAGGTATGCGTCCAGGAGTGTTATAACATCATTTGGGTAAGTGCCAGGCTCAGTCGAATTCAATTTAAGGTGGTCCACCGGCCACACATGACGGCAGCGAGAATGAGCAAGTTGTTTGGGGTAGAAGACAGTTGTATGAGGTGCAAGGGCAGCCCTGCAAACCATTTCCACATGTGTTGGGCATGCCCGGAGCTTAGAGAGTTCTGGCAAGGGTTCGCGAGGGCAATGTCCAAGATGCTTAACACACGGGTGGTGCCGAGATGGCGATCTTTGGAGTGTCAGAAGACCCGGGGGTTCAGGGGGCGAAAGAGGCCGACGCCTTAGCCTTTGCCTCCCAGTAGCCCGGAGACGGATTTTATTAATGTGGAGGGACTCGAAGCCCCCGAGTGTAGAGACTTGGGTTAACGACATGGCTGGGTTTTTCAGCCTCGAGAAAATAAAGTTTGCCTTAAGAGGGTCTACACTAGGTTCTCTCGGAGGTGGCAGCCGTTCGTCGACTTTCTCAGGGAAAATTAAAATGTCAGCAGCAGCAGCAATCCGTAGGGGGTGGGGTGGGGTGGTGAGTGCTTCATTGGGATGGTGTGGGGTGGTGTGATGTCTATTTACTTGTTATTGTATATTCTCTTTTTGCTCTATGTTAATGTTCACTTTAGTTTGTTTTGTTCTTATTGTTACTACTGTTTATTAGGAAAAATTCTGCAAAACCTTAATAAAATTACTTTAAAAAAAAATAACATAATTTGGGTAGACCCATATCTTTAGCATTCATTTTAAAACAAGATTTGATTTGATTTGATTTATTGTCACATGTACCGAAGTGTAGTGAAAAGTATTTTTCTGCGGCCGAGAGAATGTACACAGTATGTACATAGTACACAAAAAGAATAATCAACAGAGAGCATTGACAAATGGCACGTCGACAAATGGTGATTTGTTACAGGGTGGAACAAGGAGCCAAACAAAGCAAATCAAATATATGACCAGATGACCCCCCCCCCTCCCACACACACTTGTGATTTTACCAATTGCATTGAGCCCTGAAGCAGCTGACTTCACTTTGCTTGAACCAACATCACTTTGTATGAGTTTTCAAGACATTAAGCTTGTTCTCATCTCGAATAAGGAACAACTGTAGCCACTGAATTTGGTGAAAATTTAGAAATAACCTTGTTGGTATCAATAATAGGAGTACATGTAATTCATCGATGAGGATAGATGTTTATGGTAAACTTAAAAGGCCAACTAGAATCATAGAAAGGTTAGGTTACAGCACAGAAGGAGGCTATTCAGCCCATCTTGTCCATGCCAGCCCTAGGACTCCCAGGTGCCCTTTCTAATCCCACCTTCTTGCACCCTGTAGCTTAGAGCACTGAAGGTGCAGATCTAGATGCCTTTTAAAAAGAGTTTAAGGTCTCTGTCTCCACCACCAACTCGGGCAGCAAATTCCAGGCTCCCACTATCCTCTGCGTTTAAAAAAAAAGTTCTTTCTCATGTCCCCTCTACAGCTTCTGCCACTTATCTTGAATCTATGCCCCCTGATTCTAGAATTTTCAACTGGGGAAACAATTTTCTACCCTATCATTTCCTCTTATAATTTTGTACCCCTCAATTAAGTCACCCCTCAGCCTCTTTGTTCCAAGGAAAATAACCCCAACCTATCCAATATCTCGTTGTAGCCACAGTTTTCTAGCCACGGCAACATTCTTGTAATCCTCCTCTTCACACTCTCCAGAGCAATAACGTCCTCCCTGTAATGTGGCGACCAGAACTGCACATGATATTCCAGTTGTGGCCTCACCAGTGTTTTATACAATTCGAACATTATATTCTTTCTTTTATATTCTATATCTCTGCCAAAGAAGGAGAGCGTTCCATATGCTTTTTTAACAACCTTAATTGCTGCCTTTCGGGACTTGCGTACCTGTACGTCAAGATCTCTCACTTCATCTACCCCTCTTAGTACACTCCCATTTACTGTGCAGTTCCTACAACTGTTCGACCCCCCTAAATGCATGACCTCGTACTTCTCTGTGTTAAATTCCATCTGCCACTGTATCACCCACTCCACCAATCCAGCTATATAGATTTGAGGTTATTGCTATCCTCTACACTGTCCATGACTCGGCAAATCTTTATCATCTGCAAATTTCTCAATCATGCTCCCTACATTCACATCCAAATCGTTTATATACAACACAAACAGTAAGGGTCCCAACACTAAGCCTTGCGGAACACCACTTGAAACAACTTTCCAATTGCAAGGGCAGCCATTAATTATTACCCTTTGTTTCCTGTTATTAAGCTAACTTTCTATCCAGTTTCCCATATTGCCAAAATATTCGATGGGCTTTTACATTTTTGACCAATCTGCCATGTGGAACTTTGTCAAATGCTTTGCTAAAGAAGGCAGAACAGTGGTACAGTAGTTAGCGCTGCTGCCTCACAGCACCGAGGTCCCAGGTTTGATCCCGGCTCTGGGTCACTGTCCATGTGGAGTTTGCACATTCTCCCCGTGTTTGCGTGGGTTTCGCCCCCACAATCCAAAGATGTGCAGGATAGGTGGATTGGCTGCACTAAATTGCCCCTTAATTGGGAAAAATGAATTGGGTACTCTAAATTTTTTTATTTTTTTAAATGCCTTGCTAAAATCTATGTACACCACATCCACTGCACTACCTTCATCAACCCTTATTGTTACGTCCTCAAAGAATTCAATCAAATTTGTGAGGCAAGACCTTCCATGCTGATTATCCCTGACTAGCCCATGCATTTGTATGTGGCAGTTAATCCTATCACTCAGGATTGATTCTACTAATTTGCCCACCACTGATGTAAGACCTATAATTGTTCGGAATTTCCTTATCCCTTTTTAAACAATGGAACGACGTTTGCATTTCTCCAGTCTTCCAGTACCTCTCCTGTGTCTAGTGAGGAACGCAAAATCATCCTCCGAGCATCTGCTATCTCCTTCCGACCTCCCTTAGTAGCCTTGGAAACAATCCATCTGGCCCTGGAGACTTATCAACTTTCAAGGATTTCAATCCTTCCAGTACTTCCTCTCTCTTTATGATTATCCCATCTAGTATCTCGCAATGTTCCTCCTGGATAACTATATCTGCATCATTCATTTCCTTTGTAAACACGGAGGCAAAATATTAATTTAAAACCTTTTGTGAGGGCCACAAAGAATCCAGCACGAGTTTGTAGAGTCAAACAGAAATTAACTTTATTTACAATATGTTCATGGCAACAGTAGTTTACTGCTTCCTTCTCTAGCCAGTACTATTTACACTAGCTCTATTTATACAGCTGCAACTACTAGTGATTGCTCCCCTCCCCCTCATTGGTGGAGCTCATTCTCTCCTAGAGTCATGGGATAACCAATTGTCCCCATAATAGGATTTGGGCAGGTTATAACAAAACCTTTCCACAGCCTCAGCATCTGCTCACAAGTTCCCCTCTTCAACTCTGATCAATCCCAATTTTTCCTTAACTAACTTTTTACCATTTATATTGGTAAAACATCTTTGGATTTTCTTTAACTTTTATTGCTACTCTTTAATAATTCAGTTAGATTCAAGATTCAGTATTATCATGAAAAAAGACAGATAAAGCAGGAGTAAAAATTTTGAACTGGGGAAGGCAAGATTTGTAGAAATGAGAAAGGGACTTGGCTGAGGTGGACTGGCCAACATTGCTCGAGGATTGGGAGTAAGCTGGATGACCTCAACGCTAGACTTACCTCCCAGATAGAAGTGAGGAACTACTGTGTGCTCTGCTTCACCGATACATGGCTTACTCCGGCCACACCAGATTGCGCCATCCAACCCGAAGGCATCTCAATCCACCGGATGGACCGCAGAATAGCATCGGGCAAGATGAAGGGCGGGTGTGTTTGTCTCCTCATCAACACCACCTGGTGCTCGGATGTGGTGCCCCTCGCGAGCCACTGCTCCCCAGACCTTGAATACCTGACCGTGAAGTGTCGCCCTTTCTACCTCCCACGTGAATCCACTTCTGTACTCATCACATTCCAGTGGGAAGCACTAAAAAGAGAGATCCTAAAGGTGCGAAAGTAGACAAGTCCCCTGCAAAACTAAGAGTGGAACGGCCAAATCCAGACCCCCCCTCGGTGTCTAGAGGATTACAGGTGAAGATCAAACAGAAAAAGAAAGCCTGCGATAGGCATAAAGAACTGAGCACCGCAGATAGCCTAGGCGAATATAGGAAGGGACAAAGTCAATAAAGAAATCAAAGAGAGGGCATGCACGGTCACACAGTGGTTAGCACAGTTACTTCACAGCTCCAGCGACCCGGGTTTGTTTCCCTGCTTGCGTCACTGACTTATGAGGAGTCTGCAGGTTCTCCCCGTGTCTGTGTGGGTTTCTTCCAGGTGCTCCAGTTTCCTCCCTCAAGTCCCGAAAGACAACCTTGGACATTGCCTCGAAGAAGATTGTCCAGAACTACAAGTTTGGGACAAGCCCAGAACATGTGGGTGTGGTTGGCTGCGCCTTTCTGGCACCGTTCACATTTATCTTCCACCTCCAGGAAGAATCTCTTCATGTAGATTCTGGCTAGGTGCACTCTGCACCACCTTGAACTGCATGAGGCTGAGCCTTGCGCAGGAGGAGGTGGAGTTGGCCCTGCTCAGTGCTTCGCTCCAGAGTCCCCAGTCCACATCTGTCCCCAGTTCAGCTCCCCATTTTCGTCTGGCTTTGTCCAGTGACAGTCCTGCCCTGTCCAGTAGCTATCCTTAGATTTTCCCGCAGTTTACCCCTTCCTTATTATCCGTATTTATCAGGTCAGTAATGTGGTTCCCGGGGCTCTGAGGTACCCTACTGTCTCCTTGCAGAGAAAGTGCTTTACCTGGAGGTGTCTCGTTCCTGCCCTGTCAGTAGTTCTAAGTCCTTCGTCAGTTTGCTCAGTGTCGCTAGTCTGTCCCCTATGTAAAAGTCCCTAACTGTTAGCGTCCCCCATCCTGTCTCCATTTTTTGAAAGTAGTGTTGAGCATGGCTGCTGGGAACTTATGGTTTCCGCAAAAGGGGGACATGAGGGACATCCCGGTCAGACTGAAATGTTGCCTCATCTGGTTCCCTGTCCTTAGTGTAGCTACCACCACTGGGTAGGATATGTGTTTTATTGGGGGGGGTGTGGGAACGCTGCCTTAGTGAGGGTCCGGAGGTTCATTCCCTTGCAGAAAGACTCCTCCATCCGTACCCATTCCGTGTTGGTTTCTTGTATCCATCCCATCACTCTCTCTGCCATAGCTGCCCAGTGGTAGTATTGTAAGTTTGGCAGTGTCAGGCAGCCCATGACTTTTCTCCTCTGCAGTTTTGATTTGGGGATTCTTGGATTCTTACCCTCCCACACATGCCATGATCATTTTATCTATGTTGTGGAAGAAGGCCTTGGGGATGAAGAATGGTATCGATCTGAACAGGAAGAGGATCCTCAGCAGTACGTTCATTTTGATCGTCTGCACCCTCCCCGCCAGGGAGAGCGGGAGCGTGTCCCATCTCTGTAGGTCCTTTTTGACTTCCTCCGCCAGGCTGGTCAGATTCCACTTATGGATCTGTGTCCAGTCCCGGATTATTTGGCCCAGGTTATTTGGATCCCTAGGTAGCGGAATTTGTTTTGGGATAATTTGAATGGGAGTCCTTCCAACTCTGCCCCTCCCCAGTTTGGGTTCACCGGGAATACCTCGCTCTTGCCCAGGTTAAGTTTATAACCCAATAAGGTTCTTTTAGAAGCTACATGATTGTTCTCAGGCCTTCCGACGGTTCCGAGACATAGAGGAGCAGGTCATCCGTGCAGACTAAGACTCTGTGTTCTCTGCTTCCCCTTCGGATGTTTGGATGCCCTTCCAGCTTTTTGTGTCTCACAGAGTGATCGTCAGGGATTCAATTGCTATGGCACCCAGGAGTAGGGACAGTGGGCATCCCTGCCTTGTGCCTCTTGTGCAGCTGGAGGTATTCTGAGCTGGTGATGCTGGTTCGAATGCTCGCCTTGGGTGGGTCGTACAGGATTTTCACCCAGGAGGTGAATCCTGCTCCTAGCCCAAACCGCTCCAGTACCTCGAGGAGGTATTTCCACTCGACTCTGTCGAGCCCTTTTCAGCATCCAGGGTAAAAATCACGACTGGTGTTCTGTCCCGGGGGGTCATTCATCAGTCTCCCGATGTTCGCAGTGAGCTGCCTACCCTTGACAAAACCTGCCTGGTCCTCTGTGACCACCTCTGGTACACAGTTCTCCAGCCTCTTGTGCAGAATCTTCACGAGTATTTTTGCGTGCCCATTCAGCAGTGAAATGCATCTGTACGAACCGCATTCTGTTGGGTCTTTGTCTTTTTAGTTATCAGCGATATCGTGGCCTATGTTAGCATAGGAGGCAGGGTTCCCCTCGCCAATGAGACTGCGAACATGTCCCTTAGATGTGGGGCCAGGGCCGGCGCAAAATTTTTATAGAAGTCCGCTGGAAACCCATTGGTTCCTGGCGCCTTCCCCGCCTGCATGGAGCTGATGCTGTCCATGATTTCTCCCAGATCTGTTGGTGCTTCCAATTCCCCCCACAACTGGCATGTCCAGTCCGTCGAGCAATTGTTTCATTCCCGCATCCCCGTCGGGGTGTTCGGAGGTGTACAGCCCCTGGTAGAAGATCTCGAATGCCCGGTTGACCTCTTTTGGTTCCATTACCAGTCTGCCTCTTCTGTGTTTTATCTGCACTATTTCCCTCGTGGCTGCCTTCTTTCGCTGCTGGTGAGCCAGTAGGTGGCCAGCCTTTTCTCCGTGCTCATTGTAAGGTGCCCCCGTGTCTGCGGAGTTGGTACACTGCTTTCAGTACAGAAGCTGTACTGTCGGGGCCTCGGAATACTTTCTTTTTTTTTCTATAAATTTAGAGTACCCAATTAATCTTTTCCAATTTAGGGGCAATTTAGTGTGGTTAATCCACCTACCCTGCACATCTTTGGGTTGTGGGGCAAAACCCATGCAAACACGGCGCGAATGTGCAAACTCCACACGGACAGTAACCCAGAGCCGGGATCGAACCTGGGACCTCCGTGCCGTGAGGCAACAAGACTAACCCACTGCACCACCGTGCTGCTCCTCGGGAGTACTTTTTTTGACCTCCAGGATGGCATGAATCAGCTGCTGCCTGGCCACCCTCTCTTCCCTGTTTCTGCTCTGTAGGCTATAATTTCCCCCTGATCATGGCCTTCAGAACCTCCAGGAATGTGGAAGGTGAGAGTTCCCGGTTCCGGATGTTAGTCACGTAGTCGCCTATGGCCTGTGATGTTTCCTGGCTGAAAGCCTTGCTGGCCAAGCGAACAAAGAACATCACAGCACAGGAACAGGCCCTTCGGCCCTCCAAGCCTGTACAGATCATGATACCAACCTTTGCCAAAACCCTTAGCACTTTCTCATGCCATATCCCTTTATACCCATCCTATTCATGTGTTTGTCAAGATGCCTTTTGAACGCCGTTAATATATTAGCTTCCACAACCTCCCCTGGCAGAGCGTTCCAGGCATTCGCCACCTTCTGCGTAAAAAACCTGCCTCCCTTATCTCCATGTCGATGTCCAACCTCCGTGTGGGGCATTGGGCTTGGTCCTTCTCCAACCTCACATCCATGTAATGTGGAGCATTGTCAGTGATGACTGTCACGGAGTATTCTGCTCCTACTATTCCTAGAAGCGCCGATTTCCTGATTGCAGAGAAGTCGATCTGGGTATCGATGTGGACGGTGAGATGAGCGAGAATTCCCTCTCGCCAGGGTGCAGGAACCTCCCATGAGTCCACAGCCCCCCTTTGTTCCATGAATGTTTGCAGTTCCCTAGCCATGCCTGTCTTTTTCCCCGTTCTGGGGTTTGATCGGTCGGTCAGTGGGTCCTGCACACAATCGCCCCCCATAATCAGTCGGTATGTGTCAATGCCGGGGACTTCCGCCATGGTCTTCTTTATAAAGTCATGGTCTTCTTTGTCATCCCAGTTTGGCAAATACACATTTACCAGTACTACCAGTGCCCTGTCTAGGATACCACCTCCATGACGTACCGTCCCCTTGGTACGTGACCGTCCTTGTCTCCGTGAACCTCGTCCTCTTACTAATCAGTAAGGCTACTCCCCGAGCCCTCGTCATGTAGCACGAATAGTACGTCTGTCCCACTCAGCTCTTTCTTACCAGCAGTCTGCCCTTCTCCTCAGGTGTGTCTCCTGCAGGAAGATTATGTTGGCTTTCGGCTTCTTAAGTGGGCGGGCTCTGGATCTTTTCACCGGCCCGTTAAGTCCCCTTCCATTCCAGGTGACAATCCTGTTGGAGGGGCTTCTGTCCCAACGTTCCTGTGGGATCAACCATACTTACCTGGTGGACGCTCACTGCAGTACGGGGTTTCTGTTTGTTCGGGGGCTGTCCAAAATGGCCATGGTCACCATTCTCATTGTGAGGTTGGGCCCCTGCACCCTGGGGTTTCCCTTTGTCCAGGGGTCACCCAACATAGCCACCAACTGTGTGTACGCCACGTGGGTGCGCCCCTACACTCAAGGGTTTCCCTTTTTTTGGGGGCCCTCCAAAGTGGCTGCTTACGGAAACATCTTGTTTCCTCGGCCTGTTCGCTGCCTGCCCAAGCCAATCCAATTGCCAATTCTTTTTTTCCGTTATGTACCCTATGTGTTCTGTGCTCCCCACGGCCCCCCTCCCCGAGTCTCCCCCTCCATGTCCCCCCTGCGTTCCTCCTACCTGCCGCTCTGTTGTGTCCCCCTCTCCCCTCCCCCGCCAGGTGCTCCCTCTCCACCGAGAGGTGAACCACGGTCCCCCCTTACTGCCTGTCTTCCCGGGTTAACCTTCACTGCTAGTACAGTAGCTCCCCTCACAGGGCTGGTCTAGCCCTTTGTCTGTGCCTTCTGACTGTCTGTTTTTCTTCTCTACCCCCTTACCTGCGTTCCCTGTCCTCGCCCTCTCCTGTACTCAAGTCTTTATGGCAGCACAGTAGCACAAGTGGATAGCACTGTGGCTTCACAGCGCCAAGGTCCCAGGTTCGATTCCCTGCTGGATCACTGTCTGTGCGGAGTCTGCACGTTCTCCCTGTGTCTGCCTGGGTTTCCTCCAGGTGCTCCGGTTACCTCCCACAGTCCAAAGCCATGCAGGTTAGGTGGATTGGCCATGATAAATTGCCCTTAGTGACCAGAAAAGGTTAGAAGGGGTTATTGGGTTATGGGGATAGGGTGAAAGTGAGGGCTTAAGTGGGTAGGTGCAAACTCAATGGGCCGAATGGCCTCCTTCTGCACTGTATGTTTAATGTTCTCGAACGAGGCAGTATAGTCCCGCGCGCACACATAGTCAAGACTATGTCTCCAGTTCTGTCTTTGTCTTTCAGCGATCCACCTCCTTCACGCCTTCATCGCTACCATGCCTGTTTTCTTTCCAAGTCATTAGGCTGTACAACGCCATTTGCGTCTGTCGCCTCATGGGTCCACCGGCTTGTCGACCCGCTGATTGTGGCCCTTTCTGCCATTTCTGCCCTCTTGTTAGCCCCTTCCATTTGTCAGCATCTTATCATCCGATGGGTTATTTTATGTTGGTTTTCAAGGCCAACGTCTTCTCAAAGTGACTTTTTTGGTTCGGCTTGAGAGGAGAGCGTCCGCTCAGCACATCACCGTCACCGGAAGTCGAATTTTATGGGCTCTAACTGACTTAGTTGAAGTTGGCATGTGGCCTGCCCTCTGCTTTCCTACCCACCCCAAGCTGCCTTACATTTTATGAGATATAGCAGATGCATCAGGTGGCCTGCCTATCAATGAACCACAGCAAGTGGAGGCCCATGCCAAATAGGTAACCCATCAGCTTTAGCTGGACATGGGGTCCTTGGTGCCAATCAGAGGAACACCCATTTCCCATCCCCATCCCATCAAGGTCATATCTCCCTTTTAACCTTATCTGGTGGCCTCTCAAACCCAACCCCCCAAACTCCATGCTCTCTCGTTGGGGCCTGCCAGCCAAGCCAAGTCAATGCCCTGAACTTATCTTCAGTCTGACCTCCATTGCCATCTCATTTTTGGGGACTGACTGTAATCCCAGCAGATGCCACCACACAAACCTGCCAATTAGATAGCTGGCAGCTCTCTAAGGCTGGACCTTGTCATTAGGTGGGAGCGAATGTCTCGCCCTTGCCCAATTAATGCTCTGTCAAATGTTAAATGGCTGCAGGGCATCCAATATCTTTGGGTGACAGGGTGGCAAACCCTGCCATCTGAAAAATCCCACCCTACGATACATTCCATTGCAAGTTGCATATTAATGTTGCATTTTCTGAAGTAGAGGGAATCATGTCTTGGATTACTTACAGTACTTTCTGAAATGTTTTATGATTTCCTATGTACAATCGACAGCCTTAAGAGCATTGCTCCTCAATTGTCTTTATCTGTATGTGTTCAGCCTGTATTTTTTTGACTTTCACTTCGCAACTGATGTTGTCATTTAAAAATCATACTTATTCTGTACGGTGGATTTTTACATTTGAAAAATGTCTACTTATTTTAAATTGCTATTTTTATATTTTTATATTCCTCTATTCATTTCTTCTTCCCTTTTAAATTCAGATTTGCCCAGTGCCAGTCCTCCAGCTGGATAGTTAATAAGTGGGCTGAGGGCTCCTTCACTGCTTTTGATGGTTGATGTGCAAATTAGTCAACAGTAGACATGTAAGCGAGGATGATGGAGCTGGCACTTTCCACTTTTTCTCTCGTTCTTTCTCTCTATTTATCCCTCCTTCTCTCAATTATCTCTCTTTCACCTTTATTCTGCTTCTACTTCCTTTCTCTGTTCACAATCACAACTCTTTCCTCCTCAAGTCAAGTACCTCGTCAAGTTCTAGGGGGCATAGGATTAAAGTGCGTGGGGAAAAGTTTAGAACAGATGTGCGAGGCAAGGGTTTTACACAGAGGGTGGTAAATATATGGAACGCGCTGCCTAGGGAGGTGGTGGGGGCAGGTACGATAGCAGCATTTAAAGGGTATATGAATAGGGTTGGAATTGAAGATACGGACTCCGTAAGTGCATATGGTTTTAGTTTAGGTCGGCACAGGCTCGGAGGGCCGGACGGCCTGATCTTGTGTTGTATTGTTCTTTGTTTTTATTTGTTCTCAATTGCTGCCCGCCGCATTCCCCCTCTCTTTCTCCACTCTCTCTGCTTTTCCTTCCCTTTTTCAATCTCCTATAAGTGCTTCTCCTTCTTTCCTTGCTTCCTCCTTCATATCTTCTTTCTTTACCTCTCCTAAGGCCCCTGTTCCCCCTCGAAAAGAGACCAAAGTTTAAAAAGAGGCAAGTGCAAAACAGTTACTTGGCGGAACAATTTTGTTTTACTCTGTGACAATGGGAGAATGTTTTTTTATTTTCAGAATGAATCAAATGTAAATGTTGGAGGTGGTTCAGAAAACATTTACTAGATTTATAAGTGGAATGAGCATATTGTCTTATGAGGAAATGTTGGACAGGCTAGGCTTGTATCTGCTGGAGTTTAGAAAAGTAAGAGGTGACTTGATTGAAACATATACGATCCTGAACGATCTTGACAAGGTGGATGTAAATAGGATGTTTCCTCTAGTGGGAGAATCTAGAACTAGAGGTGACTGTTTGAGACAGATGAGGAGAAACGTTTTCACTTGGAGGGTCTTTGGAACCCTTTTCCTCAGAAGGCGGTGGAGGCAGGGTCACTGAATAAGTTTAAGACGGAGGCAGAGAGATCTTTGTACGGCAAGGGAATCAAAGGTTTATGGGGATAGACGGGAATGTGGAATTAGAAACACAAAAATATCAGCCATGATCTTATTGAATGGCAGAGCAGGCTCAACAGGCAAAATCTTCTATAATTCATATGTTCGTATGTTTTTCAATACTTTGTAAAATATCTGAATTTCCTGTGCTACTATGTCCTATGGAACTCAGGAGAAATGCAAGGAATATTGAGATCTACCAATGCCTACATGCCTGGACCTGAATTTTCCAATCCCACTGGGACTGCTGCTGACTACAGTGATACCGTTCATTGCATATCATTGCTGGTGGGAGGCAGGGATGGCATCCTGGTCTGTTTCACTCCTATCTCCTAGACTTATTGCTGTTCCTTGGAAACATTGCTTGGAAGTTTGTAATAGACCCAAGGTAGAGATGGTAATGTCCCTGACTTCCATAAGTGACGAGAGGACCTAGGATAGCTTCCAATTTGGCCTTGAGTATTTATCTTTAGATACCATATTTTCGACAGGTTATTACTGTTGCAATATCATTCTTCTTGAGGTTCTCTGCACTTTTCTTGCCACTTCCTTTGCTGTAACTGCATCCTTTCTACAACACTCCCTTATTCCTCTCTTTAGTCCTGGCAGTAGAAATGTGCCGGGGTCTGTCTGGTTGCCCAGTGACCCCAACGGCAGGGAAATATCGGTCCTTGTAATGCCTGAGAAATTAGCAGAAGGAAAATTTGACCCAAACCTTTAACACCCAGTCTGTTGCCTTTTGGGGATACGACCTTGTGACTTCACTAAATAGTTGAATGAAATCAAGTTCCTGTGAAGAATTGAGGAGAAGAAAATAGTTTATTACTATATTGCACACCCTCCGGGGTTTCAGTTTTAATTTTGTTCAGCTGCAATTGCTTATATTGTTGAAACTTGAGTTTACCAGTATGCAGATTGCCTTGATAACAAATGCTTCTTGTTGCTTTCATGCTTTTCAAATGAGCATAGTATTGATTGATTGATTGTCACATGTACCAAAGTACAGTGAAAAGTATTTTTCTGCGGCCAAGGGAACATACACAGTACGTACAGAGTAGACAAAAGAATAATCAACAGAGTACATTGACAGTGGTGTATCAACGAATAGAACATAGAACATACAGTGCAGAAGGAGGCCATTCGGCCCATCGAGTCTGCACCGACCCACTTAAGTCCTCACTTCCACCCTATCCCCGTAACCCAATAACCCCTCCTAACCGTTTTGGACACTAAGAGCAATTTATCATGGCCAATCCATCTAACCTGCACGTCATTGGACTGTGGGAGGAAACCCACGCAGAGATGGGGAGAACGTGCAGACCCCTCACAGACAGTGACCCAGCAGGGAATCGAACCTGGGACCCTGGCGCTGTGCAACCACAGTGCTATCACTTGCGCTACCGTGCTGCCCATAAATAGTGATTGGTCACAGTGCGGAACAAGGCCAAACAAGAGCAGCATAGGGCATCGTGAATAGTGTTCTTACAGGGAACAGATCAGTCCAAAGGAGACTCCTTGAGGAGTCCAGTAACTGTGGGAAGAAGCTGTTCCAATGTCTGGATGTGCGGGTTTTCAGACTTCTTTATCTTCCTGGGTATGAAAGAGGGCAAAGCCTGGTGTGAGGGTTCTTTGACAATGCTGTCTGCCTTTCTGAGGCAGCAGAAGGTGTGTGCAGAATCAATGGGAGGATGGCAAACTTGTGTGATGCGTTGGGCTGAGTTCACTACACTCTGTAGTTTCTTGCGATCTTGGGCAGAGCAGTTGCCATACCAGGCTGTAATGCAGCCGGATAGGATGCTCTCTATGGCACTTCTGTAGAAGTTTGTGAAAGTTGATGCAGACATGCCGAATTTCTTTAAGTTCCGTAGGAAGCAGAGACGATGTTGGGCTTTCTTGACTATTGCATCAGCGGGAGTGGACAAGGACAGGCTGTTGGTGATGGTGACCCCCAGGAACTTAAAGCTATCGAGCCATTGATATAGGTGGTGGTGGGGGTGACATGCTATGCTTCCTGAAGTCATTGCTCAGTTCCTTGGTCTTTCCAGCATTTATTGAGAGCTTGTTTTCGGTACACCATGCAACCAAGTGATTTATCTCCCTTCTGTAGTCTGATTAGTTGTTGTTTGAGATATGGCCCACCACAGTCGTATCATCTGCAAACTTATAGATTGAATTGGAGTTGAATCTCGCCACACAGTCGTGTGTGTACGGGGAGTACAGTAGAGGGTTGAGCACACATCCTTGCGGGGCTCTGGTGTTGAGGACTATTGTAGATGAGGTGCTGTTTCCTATCCTGACAGATTGCGGTCTGTTGCTGAGCAAGTCAAGGATCCAGCTGCACAGGGAGGGGTCAAGTTCAAGATTGCAGAGTTTGGTTATTAGTCTTGTTGGGATAATCGTGTTGAAGGTGAAGCTGTTGTCCATGAACAGCAGTCTGGCGTCGGTGTCTTTGTTGTCAAGATGTTCGAGAGTTGATTGTAGGGCCAGTGAGATGGGATCTGCTGTGGACCGGTTGCTGCGGTAGGCAAACTGTAATGGGTCAAGAATGTCTGGGAGGCTGGTGTTGATCCATCTCATAACTAGCCGCTTGAAGCATTTCATGGTAAGAGACGTCAGGGCCACCGGTTGGTAGAAGTTGAGGCAGGCTACCTTGTTCTTCTTTGGTACTGATATTATGGTGGTCTTCTTTTGCAGAAATCAGTAAATTAGTATATTCATCTGGAATTGATTATTTTTATTTATGCCAACTAAAGCAATGATTATCAGCTGAAGCAGACCATTGAAGTCCCTCAAAAGAACTTTGCTTCTTTATACATTGAAAGTTTTAATCTTTAAAAGTACCAGGTGTTTATGTGTTCAATTGAACAAGTTATAATTTGCAATTTGGCCGAGTTAGATCCTAGTTTTCTGAACAACATTAATGGCTCATATTCCAATTTGACACTTTGGGAATTATTTAACTTGTTCAATTAGGACAATATTCGTATGGTTTTCTATCACTGACACGTTGATTACTATTGTACAATGACCGGAAAAGACCACAAAAGAAGGAGCATTTTTACTTGAGTAACTTCTGCCATTGTGTCCAGTTTCCCTAAAAAGTGGATGCAAGAACCTGGATGGAGACCAAAATATCAAATTGTAGACCTAGTAAATGGAAATGTTGCCACAGTCCCAAAAACCACAGGCTGCTCTCCCCTCTGAGAGAGAGCTGACTGGTGTTAATTTAACCAGAGGGTTACCACCCCTCACGTGAGGAAGAAGTTTGGGAAGGCGGGGCCTTTATGAATAACCTCAGCCGCTATGGGAAGTGAACCCGCTCCTCTTCACAAAACAGCTACCCAGCTAACTGCCTCCCCCCATGTGAAGCAAAGATTGAGGTCTTACTGATGAATCAATTATTCCACAGTTCTTAATTATAATTCTTTACATTTGGCGCATTTGCATTTTCTTTGTAAATGATGCCCATGTCCCGCTTCAATGTTTTAACTATTGAGTTTTCTTGATATGTGCAACAAAATAATAAATGCTGACAAGTGCTTGTTTTAAAATTTTGTGTAGAAGTACAAGCCTGGTCGATGTGATGATATACTAAAGTGGAAGCCCCCAAGCCATAATTCTGTTGACTTTCGTCTGAAAATAACTAAAGTTGGAGGAGAAGGGTGAGCAAATTTCTACAAAAATTTATTTCAGTAACTTTGTTCTGATTTTCTGAAAGGATGACATGTATTTTAAATCTGTGAGTGGTCTGCTTGTACTAACTTATTTTTTCAGGATATTCATAAGCACATAGTTTTCAAGTATTGCATTTGGAGTGACTCCACAATGGGGAAGTAATTGTTTCTATCGTGTGAAAGACTGGGACTATTATGTAATTATATTCAAATTAATTAAACTGAAAGGTGCAGGTGTACATGTTGATTGGAAATGCAACACAGATACAATGCTGTAGGCTTCACTTTCTGTTTAGGTTCATTGTTAAATTTTATGTTCTCATCCTTTTGTCTCTTCCCCATGCCCTAATTTCAATTCTTTGATGATTATTTAAATGACAGGATCATTAAAATGTCAAAAATCGTATTCAGTTGTAGTACTTCTAAACATTTCTGATTTATACTGTATTTAAAATATCGTACATGTATTTTCTGTTAAAAATGTTGGCCTTGTTTTTAATGCCAGCATTTAGCAATTGCAAATGCGTATGCAATCACCGAGTGGAAATTTTTAATGTAAACAAATCCTGGTAGCACGCTTCAGCACCTCACTGGCATTGTACCCACACTGTACCACTGTATCTTCTGACACACAGAGACTGCTACATGAAATCTAATTAAATAAAATAATATCTTAATGCAGTCAAGATAATTATTTGTTAAATACAATTATTATAGAACAGAGCAGATTACTTGACCCAACTGTTCCATGCTGGTATTTAAGACCCACACGAGCCTCCTCCTGTGTTACTTCACCTAACTATCAACACATCCTATTATTTTCTCCCTCATATTTATCTAGCTTCCCTGAAATGCTTCTAGGCTATTAACATCAGTTACTCCTTGTGAATTTCATTGCCTGACCACTCTCTGGGTAGGATTTTTCACTGAATTCCCTAATGGTGACTTGTCTTATATTTTTTATTCCAGCGTTGAGTGCAGTCGCCTTCACTACATCTTTCATAATCTTTAAGACCTCTAATAGATCACCCTCAGCCTTCTTTGTTTAATCCTGATAAGTATAACCTCTCCATTCTGGTGTCATCCTTACAAATGAATTAGTTTTTTTTATTAAAAGTACTCTTCACTGGACTTCAACTCTATTAAATGTTTATGTTTTTTTTTGTAATTTAGAGTACCCAATTATATTTTTTCATTCAAGGGGCAATTTTAGTGTATCCGGTCCACCTAACCTGAACATCTTTGGGCTGTGTGGGTGAAACCCACGCAGACACAGGGAGAATGTGCAAACTCCACACGGACAGCGGCCCGGGGCCGGGATTGAACCCAGGTCCTCAGCGCCATCGGCAGCAATGCTAACCACTGTGCCACCGTGCCGCCCAAATGCTTGTTTGAAAGTCATTTAACAATTATCCATTTTGTATAAGATTGAACTTTTCTTTAGTATATCTTCACACCTACACTTTACCTTTTGAGGAAGACTGGGGTTAATTGGTGGAAGGATTCCAAAGCTGGGTAGATTGAACTGTGTTGGATGCTCCTACGTGCCAGCCATCCTACTGTTGGACTCAAACCCGGAGCTTCTGGTTCAGCAGCAGGGACGCTGCCACTGTGCCACAAGGCCTCCTTCTGACTGAATTTTGATTTCTCAGCATTGAGTTTGGTCAGGAACACTACTATTACTGTTACATTTGAAGCTACATTTCTGATTGAACATTCATTTAAAAATAAAAATTGCAAGAAGCAAACAAAAATGTATTTATTTTCAACCATTCTTTTCTGACTTTGAGACGATATTTGGAGACTGTTGCCATTTGAAAGAATCTTCCGAATTCCAAGCACCCACTATTTACTGTTCATTGATTTAAACTATTTTCCCCACAGAGTAAGTGAGCGGTGGCCTTAAAGGGACAGGTCTTATTTCCAACTGACCATCATGAGTGTACGGAAATCCCAGTCTATATGTGAGCAATGCCGGATGAGATCAGTTTGTATTAAAAAATGTATTTTAAGTAAAACTAGGCAATTATGCTCTAATGTATGAGAAGGTAGGGAGCAAAAATATTGTGGCAGAGGTGCAGGACTAACAGGAAAATAAGTTTTTGGCCCAAACTATTTTTTCTCTGGGGAATTTGGAGTTTTTAAAAACTATATAGGAGGGTGCATTTCCTGCTACACTGCATCGAACGTAACCCTGTATATTATTGTGAGTTTGTTTTGAAAGTATTGATAGATATAATTGTCAAGGGTGCAAGTAAGTGAATATGTATCATCAAAAAAAAACACTGATCAGCATTGAGGTATGTATGGGGTAACACAGCAATTTTCAAGTGCGGGTCGTGACCCAAGGGTGGGTTGCGAGCTGGTTTTGGGAGGGTCGCGGAGCGATCGGTCGTGGTGTTCCTGCAGTGGTCCCAATCGGTGGAGAATTGCATAAAGGCCGCTACCAGCAATTTTATTGAGAATGAAGCCCACTGCCGCCTTTTACATGAGAAGTGGAAATGTGCAGTCTTCCGGCCAGAAGTGGCAGCAGCACGTGTCCTGCCCGTACACTTGACATCAAGCACCCTCTATGTGCTATTGGCGCAAAATCACAGTGGATAGCATCTTCCATTTTCTAGCTGCTGGAAAGCAAGGCAAGACGACTGTGAAGATTAATAATTTTCTTACAAGTAAGATATGTCAGAGACACAAATAGGCAGTGTACCTAGTGGTCAGGATCTCTCAACTGAATCTGCTGGAGAGAGCTGCGCAGGAGAGAGGGTATGGCAGAGCAGAGCTAGTGCTAACTCTGTACAGAGCTTGAGGGCCTCAGGTTAACAGCCTACAAAGAACAAACTTAATTCAGGAACAAAGCCGTATAAGGATGATTCCATGAGGTATGGTTTTGTCAATTGTCCCAGTGCAATTATGGATGCAAAGCTCATGTGTGTTAAATGTGGAGAAATACTGGCAAATCAGAGGAGAAGTTTCAGATTTTGAAAGAGAAGTGGTGGATGAAAACTTCCTTTTGAGGTTCAAGACCCCAGAGTCAGTTATTAATTTAAACTGACTCCAAATGAAAAGACTACACAGCTGTATCTTGCCTGTGACTCCACATTAAAAACACACCAAAAGGCCATGAGGCTGTCAGCATTCTGGAGTAGCATAAACGTAAGCAAACATGACATGAGTCACAAATGTCGGCCAGCGTTGGTCAGAAAAGTTGGCCGGTTGGCAAAAGGTGGGTCCTAGGATTAAAAAGTTTGAAAAACACTGGGGAAACTCACAGTTGTTACAGTGCAGTAACACATCCCAACCATGGAATGTGTTGTTGCCTGTTATTCATATGTGAATATCAACATTTTATTTTTACCAATGAGGTCGTAATGGTTTACATTAATGAATGGCAGCTTATGTTATTCAGTTGTGCCATGTAAAACTAATGTAGGATCTAGTTTTACTGACAAATGCAGATTAATTTTTTTCTGTGCATGAAAGTATAATCCTATTGAAGATCGATAAAGTTAAAATATTGGATTCTCCATTGGCCGACGGCAAATTCGGGAAATGTGATTGGGCAGAGAATAAGTTCAGATGGCAAAATCGTGGCTGGCGCCAATTTGACGGCAAATCCCAATTCTCTCACCCCAACAACGGCGGCCTGCGTTCTGGAACACGCGTACAGTAAACACCGTCTGCATTTCTGTGGGCTGCACAGTTGCTTCACAGTTCCAGGGTCCCAGGTTCGATTCCTGGCTTGGGTCACTGTCTGCGTGGCGTCTGCACGTTCTCCTAGTGTCTGCGAGTTTCCTCCGGGTGCTCTGGATTCCCCTCTCAAGTCTCAAAAGACGTGCTTGTTAGGTAAATTGGACATTCAAAATTCTCCCTCTGTGTACCCAAACAGGCGCTGGACTGTGGCGACTAGGGGCTTTTCGCAATAATTTAATTGCGGTGTTAATGTAAGCCTACTTGTGACAATAAAGTTTATTGTTATTATATCATTAGTGGGCCTGACCCGGTATTCTCACTGGCCTCCGTGATTCTCCTCCTCCAATGGACCGAGTTCTCAACGGCGCAGTTCACTTGTGCTTTTTAAAATGGTGAAACCTGAGTCATGACTGATGGGGAAGAGAGAGGAGGTAGGACACAGAGAGACGCGACTGTGGGCTGCCTGGCCGGATGCTGGCTTTTCGGGGCGGGGGGGAGGGGTGACGAACAGGCCGAGTGGCCAAGATGGGGGGAGGGGACGAGACAAACAGGCGGTGTCCAGTCCAGGACTGCCATTACCGTGGCCTGCAATCTTGCTGCGCACCCCACTGACCACACACCTTAACCCCTGTTTCTGCAGAGTGATGCCAGCCGTATGGGCGCCCCGCCCACCCTCGGCCACCAGCCGGCAACCCACCCAGGATAATGCCCACTATAGCTCCCTATAGGGGCATGGGTTGGGTGCTGCGTAGAATACCCCTAGCAAGGGCAGTGCCAGCCGATGGTATCTCTGGCATTGGGCAGGCGCCAAGAACAGAGGCCCCCATTGTGCCGGGCAACGATGGAGCCAGGGGTGCGGAGATGGGCGTGGGGGGGGCGGGGACATGCCAGGGCAGAGTCCGCAGTGCTAACCGGGGCCATCCTGTAGCCCGTTGGACCTGGTTGGGCATGGGGGCACCATGCTAACATGTCAGCCTTTCACCCCCTGCAGAAAATGGATATTAGAATTCAACAAGCAATGTTAGCCTTCCTGCTCGTCGCCACAGGCCTGGGAGATACCCTGTGGCTGTATGAGCTGAAACTGCTCGAGGAAGAGAAGGAATCTTCGACAACGGAGCCTGCCAGCTGCCCTGGATGGAGAGCCAACAGGTCGAGGAGGAGCCAAGCCACATGAGGCCTTGTACGTACTGGCAGTACCTGTTATTCGAGGACCTGCTGGACCGGTCATGCCGTCGAAAGTCCAGCTGAGCAGAGAGGCAGTGGGACTTATCTGCCAGATGAAGGCACATCTTGCACCGCGGGGGTATGGGGGAGGACACCCACTCCCGATGGCTATCAAGGTGATGGTTGTCTTGAACCTTTACACCATGGGATCTTTCCAGGTGCCGAGTGAGCACCTGTCTGGGATCTCACACTTCTCAGTGCACAGGTGCATCCGCGTATTCACAGAGGCCCTAAATGCCCAGGCCACCCACAACATCTGCCCATCTCCCCTCCTCTAGCCTGCCCACCCATCTGACAGATCACCGAGACAGTGGTAATAGGTGTTTAATGTGTACAAATGTTTACAGATACATGCCCTAGCCCCAATACCTAAACTGCCCTGCACCCGTGACAACTTAACTGGTGTCTAACTTTCTGGTCCCACTGGCCCTTGCGTTACGTATAGGTGGTTCCAGACGTACAACAGGAGTGCTGGCGGCCTGCTGTGATTCCCGCCCTGCGACCTGGGTCCCTGTTGGCAGCCATCTTCTACGTGGCCTGCATGGTCCGCACGCTGCCCACGTGGTGCATCGGTGGGGGGGGGGGGGGGGGTCAGAGGTACTGCGGTGTTTCGGCATCTCCCCTGCGGGAGTGACTAGCACGGGCCCCATCCCCCCCTCCTCTCCTCCCTCGGTTGCCCAATGGCCCCCGTGCTACTCCAAGGAATGGGGGTGCGAGCGGAGCTATCCCTTGAGGTTCCCCCGCCACCTGGCGCTGCCAGTCCTGGAGGCCCATTCTGGTTTCAACCAAGGTTTGCATGCTCGTGGCCATGGAGCAAAGGGAGTGGACCATCTCTGTCTGGCTCTGTGCCACATCACCCATTGTCTGTGTCACCACCTTCTGGGTTTGTGTCACATCAGCCAGTGATTGCGCCATCTCCCTCTGGGACTGGGCCACCTCCCTCTGCATTTCCGTCATGTCAGCTAACGCCTGGGCAATGCCGCCGATGCACTCAGCCATAGCCCGCTGTGACTTGGTCGCACTTAGCAGCGCCACTACGATTTCCAGTTGGCTCATTAGAATCGATTGTGTGCCACGTGCCGCTGGTGCTAGTCCCTTAACAATAGCGGAAATCGGTCCAGGTTCGGCGGCAGTTTTGCAGTTGTGAAAGTACACGAATTCTGCATCGGCGTCAACATTTAGTCTCAGGAACGAAGAGTCCCATCCATTCTCTCTGCAGCAATAGGAATGCTCAACTTTGATTTCTCATGTACGGTATTGATAGTATTATAGAACATGGAGTGATGATTATATATCTGGCCTTAATGAATTAATTGCTCAGCTTTCTCCAACCCGGGGGCCTTTCAGATTGTTCCGATTAAAGAAAATTGATGTAGCGTCCGTAATATACATGCAACAAAGAAATACTTTTGCTCAAGAATACAAATATGGAATTTTATCCCACTGTAAAATGTGTTTCTACAATCAGGCTGACCGTTTACTTCTTTTTTTTAAAAATAATTTTTATTAAGATTTTCAAAAACATATCACAAACATAAAATAACAGCAAGAAAACCGTATTAACAACAACAAACAGAAATAACACAATAATCCCCAAAACCAACCCCCCCCCCCCCCCCCCCCCCCCCCGTAACTACAAAAAGAAGAAATAGATAAGCACCCGGCATATTCAATAAACACATATACACATTTCTCCCTTCCCCCCCACCCCCCGGTTCCTGCTGCTGCCGGCCTATTTTCCTACCGTTCTGCCAGGAAGTCATGGAAAGGCTGCCACCGCCTAAAGAACCCTTGTACTGATCCCCTCAGGGCAAATTTCACCTTCTCCAATTTGATGAGCCCCGCCATATCATTGATCCAGGCCTCCACGCTTGGGGGCCTCGCGTCCTTCCATTGAAGCAAAATCCTCCGCCGGGCTACTAGGGACGCAAAGGCCAGAACACCAGCCTCTTTCGCCTCCTGCACTCCCGGCTCCACTGCAACCCCAAAAATTGCAGGTCCTCAGCCTGGCTCGACCCTGGATCCTACCACCCTCGACACCGTCCTTGCTACCTTCCAAAATTCCCCCAGCGCTGGGCATGCCCAGAACATATGGGCGTGGTTCGCTGGGCTTCCCGAGCACCTAGCACACCTGTCTTCGCCCCCGAAAAACCTACTCATCCTCGTCCCGGTCATGTGGGCCCTGTGCAGCACCTTGAACTGTATGAGGCTAAGCCTCGCACAGGAAGAGGAGGAATTCGCTCTCTCCAAGGCATCCGTCCACGTCCACTCCTCAATCTCCTCACCCAGCTCCTCTTCCCATTTACCCTTCAGCTCCCCCCTCCAACCCACACCCCCGAGAGCACCCTGTCCCGTACCCCATGTGGGGGCAGCAGAGGGAACTCCTCCACCTGCCGCCTGGCAAACGCCCTAACCTGCATGTACCTTAACATGTTCCCCGGGGGAGTCCAAACTTCCCCTCTAACTCACCCAGGCTCGCAAACCTCCCATCCACAAACAGGTCCCTCAACCTCCTAATACCTACCCTATGCCAGCCAAGAAACCCACCATCGATGCTCCCTGGAACAAACCAGTGGTTCCCCCGTATCGGGGACTCCATTGAGCCCCCCACCTCCCCCCTATGCCGTCTCCATTGCCCCCAAATTTTGAAGGTAGCCGCCACCACCGGGCTCGTGGTATACCTCGTTGGAGGGAGCGGCAACGGCGCCGTTACCAGCGCCTCCAGGCTCGTGTCCACGCAGGACGCCATCTCCATCCTCTTCCATGCTGCCCCTGCCCCGTCCATTACCCACTTACGCACCATCACTGCGTTGGCAGCCCAATAGTACCCACAGAGGTTGGGCAACACCAACCCCCCCTATCCCTGCCCCGCTCCAAAAATACCCTCCTCACCCACGGAGTCCCATGCGCCCACACAAATCCCGTAATATTCCTAATGACCCTCCTAAAAAGGGCCTTCGGGATAAGGATGGGGAGGCACTGGAACAGGAACAAAAACCTCGGGAGCACCGTCATCTTGACGAACTGCACCCTGCCCGCCAGCGGCAACATGTCCCATCTTTTAAACTCCTCCTCCATTTGCTCCACCAGCCGAGTGAGGTTAAGTTTGTGAAGGGCCCCCCAGCTCCTAGCCACCTGGACTCCCAGGTACCGAAAGCTCCTCCCTGCCCTTTTCAGTGGGAGCCTACCAATCCCACCCTCTTGATCCCCCGGGTTCACAATGAACAGCTCGCTCTTACCCAGGTTGAGCTTGTACACAGAAAAGCCCCCAAATTCCCTAAGGATCGTCATCACCTCCGGCATTCCCCCACTGGGTCTGCCACATATAGCAACAAGTCATCTGCTTATAATGACACTCGGTGCTCCTCCCCACCCCGCACCAGACCCCTCCAGTTCCTCGACTCCCTCAACGCCATGGCCAGGGGCTCAATTGCCAACGGAAAGAGCAAGGGGGACAGGGGACACCCCTGTCTCGTCCCCCGGTACAACCGAAAGTACTCCGACCTCCTCCTATTCGTGGCTACGCTCGCCATCGGGGCCTCATATAACAGCCTCACCCAACTGACAAACCCCTCCCCGAACCCAAACCTTTCCAGCACCTCCCACAAGTATCCCCACTCAACCCTATCAAAGGCCTTCTTCGCGTCTAATGCTACCACTCCCCTTCTACCGCCGGCATCATGATAACGTTCAGAAGCCTACGTATATTGGTGTTCAGCTGCCTTCCCTTCACAAACCCCGTCTGGTCCTCATGAATGACCCACGGCACACAGTCCTCTATCCTTGTGGCCAAGATTTTTGCCAACAGCTTGGCATCCACATTTAACAACGAGATCGGCCTATATGATCCACACTGCAGGGGGTCTTTGTCCCGTTTAAGGATCAAGGAAATCAGTGCCCGTGATAGTCGGGGGCAAAGCCCCCCCCCCCCCCTTGCCTCGTTAAAGGTCCGGACCAACAGGGGGCCTCGCAGGTCTGCATACATTTTGTAAAATTCGACCGGAAACCCATCTGGCCCCGGCGCCTTCCCCGACTGCATGCTACCTATCCCTTTGACCAGCTCAATCGGCGCCCCCAGCCCCTCCACCTGTTCCTCCTCCACCTTCGGAAATCTCAGCCTGTCCAAAAAGCGCCCCATTCCCCGCCCGCCTCCACCGGGGGCTCGGACCGGTACAATTCTCACGCTTAGAAGCTGATGCGCCAGCATCCTACTCGCCTTCTCCCCATATTCGTACACCGCTCCCTGTGCCTTCCTCCACTGCGTTCCGCCTTTCCGGTGGTCAGCAAGTCGAACCTGGCCTGAAGGTTACATCGCTCCCTCAACAGTCCCTCCTCCGGATCCTCCGCGTATCTCCTGTCCACCCTCACCATCTCCCCCACCAACCTCTCCCTCTCTCTTTTCTCGCCCCTTTCTCTATGGGCTCGGATGGAAATCAACTCCCCTCTAACCACCGCCTTCAATGCGTCCCAAACCGTCCCCACTTGGACCTCCTCATTATCATTGGAATAGGCTTTATGCACGTGGGAAAAAAATGAATACTCCCTGGCCCTTGGCCTCGCGAACCTCCACGGATCCACCCCTCCCATCTGATCCATAAACCCCCTCAACACCTTAGCCGCCGCGGGCCTCCTGCCCGTCCTGGACATGGATCGATCCAATGGGGGATCCAGCACCGTGTTAAAAGTCCCCGCCCCAGTATCAAGCCCCCCGTCTCTAGATCCGGAATGCGGCCCAACATGCGCCGCATAAAACCTGCATCGTCCCAATTTGGGGCATAGACATTCACCAGCACAGCCCGCTCCCCTTGCAACTTGCCGCTCACCATCACATACCTCCCTCCACTGTCAGCCACCACCTTTGATGCCTCAAACGACACCCATTTTCCCACCAGAATCGCCACCCTCCGATTCTTTGCATCCAGCCCCGAATGAAACACCTGGCCTACCCAGCCCTTCCTCAGTCTAACCTGGTCCGCCACCTTCAGGTGCGTCTCCTAGAACATAGCCACGTCCGCCTTCAGGTGCGTAAACACCCGGGCCCGTTTGACCGGCTCATTCATCCCCCTCACATTCCAAGTTATCAGCCGGATCAGAGGGCTCTCTGCCCCCCTCCCCTGCCGACTAACCATAACCTGTCCCCTGCCCGCCCCAGGCCAGCGCCCCTCACTCGGCCCGTTCCCCACGGCGGCAAACCCCCACCCCGGCCCCCCCTGCAGACTCCAGCTCCTTCATGGCCATTTCAGCAGCAACCCGGTACCCCCCCCCCCCCCCTCCCCAAGGCTAGGACCCCTCCCAGCCGCGTTACTCCCACCATAGCACCACCGTGACCCCGGCAGCTCCCGCCACACCTCCGACCCCTCCCAAATCAGCAGACCCTGCTCCTCCCCATCCCGCTCCTGCGCGGGAAAAAAGCCCGCGCTTCTCAGCTCCGACCCCGCCCCCATCCACCCTCAGCGCGGGAAACAGAAGAAAAGCCCGCGCTTTCCCTCTGCCCGACCCCGCCCCCGGAAAAAAAGACAGCACCCCACCCACCCTAGAAACAACACACAACCAGCGTAAAACAGCATGAAACAGCATAAAACAGAGACCCTTCCCACCAAAAGTTAACACAGTTCTTTACAAACCCCCGACCCTCAGTCAGAGTCCAACTTCTCGGCCTGCACAAAGGCCCACGCCTCCTCCGGGGACTCAAAATAAAAGTGCCGGTCCTTGTAGGTGACCCACAGACGTGCCGGCTGTAACATGCCAAACTTCACACTCTTTCCGCACTCCAGTCCTGGTAGATCCGCACTACCGTGTTCTCCCACTTGCTGCTCTGCTCCTTCTTAGCCCACCTAAGCACGCACTCTCGGTCAACGAACCGGTGGAACCGCACCAGCACCGCCCATGGCAGCTCGTTTGGTTTCGGCCTCCTGGCCAGTATTCTGTGGGCCCCCTCCAGCTCCAGGGGCCCCTGGAAGGACCCAGCTCCCATCAGCGAGTTCAACAAAACGGCCACATAGGGCCCCAGGTCTGACCTTCCAGCCCCTCCGTGAGGCCCAGGATCCGCAAATCTTTCCGCCTCGACCGGTTCTCCATCTCCTCGAACCGCTCCTGCCACTTCTTGTGGAGCACCTCGTGCATCTCCACCTTTACCGCGAGGGCCGCGGCCTCATCCTCTCTTTCGGAGGCTTGTTGTCGGAGCTCCCGGATCTCCACCCCCTGGGCTGTCTGCGTCGCCAGCAGCTTGTCCGTGTTCGCCTTCAGCGAGTCCAGCAGCTCCACTTTGAGCTCCTGAAAACAGCGCTGGAGAGTCTCCTGCTGCACCTGCGCCCACTGCCTCCACTCCTCGAGGCCTCCGCCGGCCGCCATCTTGATTCTCTTCCCCCGCTTTTTCTTAGGCGCTGCCACCACTATTCTGCTAGCCCCGCTCCTGGTCAAGACCATAGACCACTGGGGATCCGCTGCAGACACCTTCCCACATCGGGAACCGTCGAGCAAGTACCGCTGGGGGGCCCTTAAAAGAGCCCAAAAGTCCGTTCCTGGCGGGAGCTGCCGAACGTGCATATCACTGTTCGTTCACCATTTAGTTTGTCACTTTAAATACCTGCCACATTGTTAAATAATTGTTAAATTTCAAACCAGAATTTTAAAATGAAGTTGTTTCTGCCTCGGGGACAATGCATAAATGTCCATCAGATCTTTTAAAATATTTTAGTATTGACTTTAATATTTTGTGTTTTTAACTAAACACAATAACATAAGGAACCAGTTGAACCCTGAGCTGATATTTTAATCATATCCTTTCTATCATGAGTACTTAAAGCACTTAAGTGTTTTCCAACATCGCCACACACCTCCGCACAACTCTTGCAGAAATCCTTATCAGTGACCAAAATAGAAAATGCTGGAAAATCTCAGCAGGTCTGACAGCATCTGTAGGGAGAGAAAAGAGCTAACGTTTCGAGTCCAAAAGACCCTTTGTCAAAGCTCGTTAAAGCTTTGACAAAGGTTCATCTGGACTTGAAACGTTAGCTCTATTCTCTCCCTACAGATGCTGGCAGACCTGTTGAGATTTTCCAACATTTTCTCTTTTGTTTTCAGATTCCAGAATCCACAGTAATTTGCTTTTAATCCTTATCAGTGCCATTGCCATCTTGTGACTCAAATACTCCAAAACAGTGTTCTTCAAACTTTTTTTCCGAGGATCCATTTTTACCAACCGGCCAACCTTTGGGACCCAATCCGGCCGACCTTTGTGACCCACGCCGGCCGACCTGAGCGACCTACCAGTCTCTCTTACCTTGTTTGCTGCTGACAAAAATGAAGGAAATGGCTTTTGGGTCCCTTTGGCCCTCATACACGGGCCCTCATACACGCTCCTCCAATGGAACCTGTTGAATGAAGGTGAAGCCTTCCGGTGTCGGAAAGTATGGAGTCGCCATCTGTCCAAAATTCTGAACTTTTTTCCTGTAAAATTCTATCAAATAAACCCCCCCTGAACTTGTGAAAAATATAAAAATAAAATGAGTAAAATAAATGAAAAAAATAAAAATTAAATTAATAAAATAAATGAATAAAAACCACAACAGAACTTGTAAAACAAAAACCTGCACCCATGAAAAAAAAATAGCGGCCGCACTGCCCATGCGTGCCCGATTATCGGTGCGCATGCGCATTTACGCTTTTTCCCTGTATCTGTGGAGGTGCTCTGTTGCCTCCCACAGTCCAAAGATGTGCAGGTTAGGTGGATTAGCCATGCTAAATTGCCCCTTAGTTGTCCAAAGGTGTGCAGGTTAAGTGGGGGTATGGGGACAGGGCCTAGGTACGGTGCTATTTTAGAGGGTCGGTGCAGACTGAATGGCCTTCTGCATAGTAGAAATTCTGTGGTTCTATGGATGTCCTCTGGTTTGTTTAACTGATCTGCAGAACAGCTTTCCCATTAATCACCAAAGATTTCTAAGGTAAAGATAGATAGTTTTTTGAAGAATAAAGCGATTAAGGGTTATGGCGTTCGGGCCGGAAAGTGGAGCTGAGTCCACAAAAGATCAGCCATGATCTCATTGAATGGCGGAGCAGGCTCGAGGGGCCAGATGGCTTACTCCTGCTCCTAGTTCTTATGTTCTTATTGGTGAGGATAACTTTTCTAAATTAAACAGCTGAGACTAATATTCTATTATGATGGCTGCATCATTAGCGTCAAGCCCATTTCAAATTTTCTTTGGTACCTTGTTGCTTTGTGCTCTAAGGCAATAATAATATTCCTTTTGAATTGTAACTAGTTCATAGAATTTACAGGGCAGAAGGAGGCCATTCAGCCCATCGAGTCTGCCCCGGCTCCTGGAAAGAGCATCCGACCCAAGGTTAACACCTCCACCCTATCCCCATAACCCAGTAACCCCACCCAACACTAAGGGCAATTTTTGACACTAAGGGGAATTTATCATGGCCAATCCACCTAACCTGCACATCTTTGGACTGTGGGAGGAAACCGGAGCACCCGGAGGAAACCCACGCACACACGGGGAGGATGTGCAGACTACGCACAGACAGTGACCCAAGCCGGAATCGAACCTGGGACCCTGGAACTGTGAAGCGATTGTGCTATCCAAATGCTACCGTGCTGCCCTAGTGCTTATGGAGTACTCCAGATGGGGTGTAATGAATGCCATATTGCAATTACTTTTTCTATCCATATATTTCTTTGCCTTTTCATCTGCAACTACATGAAGACTTCTCAATCATGTCTTTTCAGATCCTTTCCACGATCAATAAACCAATGTAACTATTTCATTCAGCACATACTCTCCACTTAGTTCCTTGCTCCCAAACAAATGTATACCTGTGTACATTTTATTGCATTTGCCATGTACTGCTAAGTTTCATTACAAAAACTCCAATTCCTCTTAAATTTGGTGCGGGGTTTCCAAATTATTTCCTGTGCTGCTGGCCTTGCTTTCAGATCCTCAGCCAAGCCATTGATGGTGTATCAAAGAAAAATCATGGCACTTACCTTGCAGCCCTTTAAAACTTGAAAAGTATTTCATCATACCAGTTCTTGATTTTCTGCATTGAGCCAATGGTTTTGTTCAATGCTCCATTTTACGTCTTATTAGTTAGATTCAATGTGATTGAATTGGTAGTACTCTTGAGCCAAGTGTCATGAGTTCAGGTGCATGAACTAGGTGGCATTCCAATGCAACACTAAGAGTCGTACTTCAGATCGGACATTAAATTTGAGGCCCTGGTTGCCTGTTAGTGATTCTGGCTGTATTCGATCAAGAGCAATGAGTTCTCCTGCTGTCTGTCCAACCAACCACCAGTACAAAGTATTTGGTCATTAATTCCATACTGTTTATAAGATTTTGCTCTGAGTAAAATTATTAGCTGCAGGCTTACATGACAACTACTGCACGTGTGAATATTTAATTTTGTCTGAAGTCCTTTATCATTTGCATCATAAATGCTTTGAGGTGCCATACAAATGCAAGTCTTTTATTTTTCTGTATGTGTATGTCTGTTGGATCTCTCATTCTCCCTTTTACCCCTTCTCTCCGCCCCCCCCCCCCCCCCCCCCTTCACAGTGACTTTTTTTTCCTGAATGTTTCCTTTTCAAATACTGATCTAATTTTTCCAATAGTTTCAGACGCTGCCTCAATTGGCATGTCTGGTCAAATATTTCTTCAGTTTCCCCTATTCTTCTCTTTGATCTTGCATTTATGCCCTTTACAATTTCAGCAATCTTTGGAATTCATCTTTTGCAGTTCACCATTCCAAAATACTTGAATTTATTGTATTCATAAAATGCATGTTATTGAAACCTATTTCAAAGATTTAAATGATTTAAATTGTTCGCTGAGATTTGGGAGGTCTACTTTATTCATCCCCTTCACCACCACCATGATTTCTGCCAATCAGCCGGTCACTATTTTTAACTTCCAATGCAATGAAATTAGCTTTATTGTATTGAATTTACACTGAATTTTCCTGTTGAGAGCTCTTTGGACAGCAATATATTCAGTCAGCTTCCAAGTATAATTTCTGTTTCACGACCCTGACATAGTTGATGTTTTTTGAGTCTGCATATTTAGTGCATGGCATCATTTGTCACTTTCTTTCCTCTCCCCGCATCAGTATATGAATGTAATTAGCACTTGGTCCACAGGGCTAACCAATATGTTTAGAAGAAACTAATATTATGTGTTGTTCTTGATGCCTATTGTAAAGCTATGTTAATTTACTTCCCCAAAATTCAGTTAATGAAATCCCATTTTGGTTGAGTACAAGAGTTCTGTCTTTATGAATATGTGTTGAGTGTATTTATTGAAATAGTCAGAAGAATCGTCAAGAAATGTGGATCTAGTGGAAGGATATGTCCCATCACATTGCCTATGTTGTGTGACACCTATATTGATCTTATGTCATTGTTTCACTGTTCATGCTTGTGTGGCTTATTAGTAAATAAACATCCACATCTACTACACACAGACCATTAAAATGACATCTTGCACTTCAGCATATGCTCATTATACTCCAGAATGCCCACGGCAAAGATGACAACGAGAGCTCTCTCTCCACGGGAACAGATAAATGGCCTTTCACATTATATGTGCACTGCCAATGATTGACAGCCTTTTGTTATGTTTTTTCCATTCCTCTTTTATAATTTTGCTTTCTGAACATGTGCTGTTTTCTCAAGGATTTAACACAAAGATCTATGCTTCATTTGTACTTTGGGTCATATTAGAGGCAGCATTATTTGTGATGGAAAATTCTGTTGCCAGATTATTTTGAGGGATTAATTTGCAAGTATTTGTTGAATATATTTTTATTTGTTAACTTTTAGAATGCTGGTCACGTATACATATGAGTAGACAATGCTGCTGACATGTATATGAAAGTGTTTGGTGTGCGGTCTCTGATTCTTGCCCAGCCTCATACACTGAAAAGCTTACAGCTTCTGTGCTGCTCTCTCCTTTTACCACTCAGTAATCGAGGGGGGAGATAGTGATGTCTGAACATTGTGATTTAATTAATTTAGGAGAAGTTAAAAATTGGCAGCTGTATTGTGCTTACTGAACCCCCTAGTTATGGTTTCTCTGCACCCACCCTTTTCCTTTTTCCACCCATTCAATTTCTCTATGCTAACTTGACGCCTAGGACTGGGCTAAAATCAAGATGTGATTGCCTTGCTTCTCAAATACCGAAGAAGTTTTCATGTTTTGATTGCATTTATTTTAAATGAAGCAAGGTGGTATATATCTGTGTATGGTCTAAAATTGATTTTTGTGCAAAAAAGTGAGTGACTGGTTTTTGTAAAGCTTTCAGCCTTCGTTATCATTTGAAAGTTAAAATCTATCTGAATCAGACTCACCTTGATGAACCCTTTCTAAAGATTTTCAGTAGGCAATCACAATTTAGTTCCCAAGTGTAGACAAGTTTGGAATATTAAACCACACTCATGATTTGTTAGTTGCCATCTATTTTGAGAAATTAAGTCATCGCCTTGCATTGGTACGATGGTGGCTGTCTTGATGCCGTTTATCTTCATAGATGGGAAGAAAAAAATGCAAGTGATCTCAAAAATGGTTACTAATTAACTCTGGCAACTAATTTAACTACATTCCTCATCCCATGCATATTTATTGCATTTCAAATTCAGATTTAAAATTATAGTAAACAAAGTATGCGCTGCAATAGTATTTTCATATCAGTCACATTTTAAAAGATGACATTGGTGGGTCAATATTTTGTTTGATTAACTTCTGAAACCCATAACTAAAACTATGCACATAAATTTCAGTTTTAAACAGTACCGTACACTTACATTTACTCCCTAGTTTAATAGAAATACAAACTAGTTATATTTCTATTATATATAGCATCAAAGATACATGCACAACATAAATCACACCAGATTTCAGATTTGTAGCTGGACAGCTGAACTAGTCTGGGTCATGGAATTCAATTTAAGAAATGGATAGTGATACCAACTGTCACTAATACATCAACTAATAATTGGAACAATGACTAAGACAGTGCATTGTTGTAATTATCAATATAGATTTTAAAAGATTTTCTGTGTATTAGTGAGTGCTAAGAACTGAAATTGAGTCTCAGGTGCTTGTTTTCTTTATGTATGATTTCACCCTGCACCACCTCCCCCACCACCACCCCATAATAATCCCATTGGCATAATTTCTTTATGGAGCTTATCAGTCTTTCAGCACCCAAACAATGGAGTAGATATGAAAGGACGATGTATATCAAAGGGATCTCTCTTTTCTCAACTCACTCTCCCCCCACCCCCAATCACATCTGTTTCTTCTTGTTGATCTCTGTGTGATTGGTCAAATATTCATTGTCAGACTGTCTTTTTGAAAAAAATAAAATTTGGTTTTGTCAAGTATTTGCTGAATCATTATATGACTGATGCACTTTCAGAAGCAAGACCATATTATTTATAACCTGTAGTTACAGGATCCTACTTGTCTAATACGTTATCTTGACAGGCTAATTAGTGGAAAAGACATTAATAACATTGCCACTGATGATGCTTCTGATTCTGTACTGTCATGTTGTAATGGATTCAGTGGCTATTGTAGAAACTATGTCAGGAACAGATGTAGCCAAAGTGACTGATGCAATGGGTTTTTCAAAGCTCAGCTGATTTTGGCAGTAATTATTTTGGGGCGGCACAGTTTTTAGCATTGTTGCCTCGCAGCGCCAGGCATCCGGATTCAATTCCAGCCTTGAGTAGAGTTTACGCATTCTCCCCATGTTGGCACGAGGTTCCTCTTGGTGCTTCGGTTTCCTCCCAAAGATGTGCAGGTTTATCTGGATATGCCATGATCAATGCATGGGGTTACGGGAATAGGGTGCGGGCCTGAATAGAGTGCTCTTTTGGTTTTCTCCAAGATGTCTACGCTCCTCTAATTCTGGCCTCTTCAGCATCCCAGATTGTAATTGCTCCACAATTGGTGCCTTCAGCTACCTGAACCCTAAATCTTGGAATTCCCTCCCCATCTCTGCCTCTTAACCTCTATTTTTACCTTTTAGATGCTCCTTAAAACCTCCCTCTTTTACCAGGTTTTGGGTCACCTGCCCTGATAACTCCTACCATGGCTCTGTCAAATTTAGTCTTATAACACCCGTAAAACCTCAGGAAATTTTAGGACATTAAAACAACTTGTATTTATTTAGGCCCTTTATTGCTGAATGATATAGGAATATAATCATATTTGCACTGTATCTACAGGCTCAGCTGACAGGTATTAACTAGGTATCATCAGCCTAACGTAGCTTTATATTTATTGCATAGCATAGGCAGAAGCATCTATGGAAGTCATGGGCAAGCATTCCACTAATGCATGATAAAGCTCTTATAATAATAGAGGCTCTGTTGTTAATGCATTGTGTGTTCTGACTGGCCCATTATTGATTTAAAAGGCCAGCAATTAATTGTATAGACAGCAGAGAATTTGGCTGTGAGGTACTTGGATTATTTGGGAAAAAATGAGAATGATATTCAGTGAGTGAGTTTGCAATGGAAAAATGTTAACTAGATAAGATTCTTTACATGCAGCTTTTACAGACCGCTGCTCCTGACCCACCCCACCCCCGTTGCAGCCCACATCACAAATGGTAATATTGTGCTTATTCCCTCATGCCTTCATTTAATCTTTCAATCTCCCCTCCTCCCCACATTTGCTCCATAGTTTTCCCATCAGAATTCTTTGTCTCCGCGGTTTCTTCAATCTTTATCTAACCTTTTTGTATGACTGCCTCTCTCTGATATGTGCAACCAGACCTGTGATATTAGTGCTCTGTCGGGTTCTATGGTACTTGATAAAATGTTTTAAAATAAATATTTTAAACAAACTATTCACTCATAAAATCCCCCATATCAACTTTCACAAGGACTTTATTCTTCTTAATAAAGGCTCCCTGGAAATTTGAGTCAACTTTTCATAAAAACCAGTAGCTTTTATTTTTACAGCATTAATTTAGTATTTTACACCTGTCTGTTCTATAAATGTTGTAAAGTTAAATACAATTTATTGCATTACTACAGATCAGTCATGGGTCAGTGGAAACCGTATGCTAATTAAATAATATCTGGCCTTTTAATTATACTGTGTATCATTTATGGGTCCATTTAAAGGTCACTACTGTGCTGTCATTTTGAACCTTATTGCGACAAGCCTGTTTTCTGTGCACCTCTTGTGAATTAATTATTCTGAAAGGAGGAATTATGAATGACTGTCAGTCAAAACTGGTGAATTTTATTGTGGGAAAAGCCCAGGGTCAGCATAGGTTCAATTGCATACCAAGCAAAGTGGGTGTTCAGGAGGAGTTGAATTAATGTTATGGGAATTATTTTTTAATAAAAGCATATATTTGCAATTTTAATACATGCAGGGCGGCATGGTGGAACAGTGATAATACTGCTGTCTCACACCGCCGGGGACCTGGGTTCAGTTCCAGCCTTGGGTGTCTGTGTGGTGTTTGTACATTCTCCCTATGTCTGCTTTGGTTTCCTCCTACAGTCCAAAGAAGTGCGGGTTAGGTGGATTGGCCATGCTAAATTGCACCTTAGTGTCAAAAAATGTGCCGTTTAGGTGGGGTTTCAGGGATAGGATGGGGAAGTGTGCAGGGTTGGGGTACTCTTTCAGTGGGTCGGTGCAGATGCAAATGGCCTCCTTCTGCACTGTAGAGATTCTATGGATTCTAGTTCTTATCCTTTAACATGAATATATTTAAGTATCATTGCAGTAATCTGCAAGAGACAATATCAGATCTGTCATAATTATAAAGTTATGCTTTACTGACTTATTAAGTGTATTGTGGGATTTTATATAGCGATGTACAGAGCAAATCCCATTCATTTGTCACCAAGTTACGCCAATTAAGCTTGTTAAAATATATTTGTAAAGTTAATTACTTCTGCACTGCCAGATTCACTTTAGTTTTCTATCAATACATATGAGAACACATTTCATTATTTAGATTTCTTCAGACTTCCTGCTATGTTTAATGGTAAATAACTTTCTTCTGCTTTGCCGCACTCTACCAATACAAATAAGGCATAAATGTGGCAGGTGTAAAAAGTATCTGTGGCCATGTGATACTCAAATGTTATTGTTGGTTTTGTAGTTTTGTTGAACAGTCAGCTCAGATGACAGGAGAAGGCTCATTTGTGGAACTTTCTCTTCAAGAACACAGAACAATACAGCACAGAAGCAGGCAACATCGGCCCTCCAAGCCTGTACCGGTCATGATACCAACCTTTCCCAAAACCCTCAGCACTTCCTTATGCCGTATCCCTCTAATCTTGTAGACCTCATAATCATAATCTCTTGGAGACCTCTATCTGGTCACCCCTCAATCTCTGTTTTACTAATGAAAACAGTCCGAGTCTATTCAGCCTCTCCGCATAGCCAATACCCTCCAGACCAGGCAACATTCTGGTAAACCTCCTCTGCATCGTCTCCAAAGCCTCCACATCCCTCTGGTAGTGTGGCGACCAGAATTGTGCGCAATATTCCAAGTGCGGCCTCACCAAGGTTCTGTGTAACTGTAGCATGACTTGCCGGTTTTTATACTCATTGCCCCATCTAATGAAGGCAAGCATTCCGTATGCTTTCTTGACTACCTTGTCCACTTGTGTTGCCACCTTCAAAGATCTGTGGACCTGCACGCCCAGATCTCTCTGACTTTCTATATTCCTAAGAGTTTTACCATTTACAGTATATTTCCCCTTTATGTTAGATCTACCAAAATGCATTACCTCATATTTGTCCAGATTAACCTCCCATTTGCCATTTCTCTGCCCAAGTCTCCAACCTATCTATGTCCTGTGATATCTTCTGACAATCCTCAACACTATCTGCCACTCCACCAACCTTGGTGTCATCCGCGAACTTACTAATCAGACCAGCTACATTTTCTTCCTAATCATTTATGCACACAACAAACAACAGAGGCCCCAGCACAGATCCCTGTGGAACACCACTAGTCACAACCTTCGATTCAGAAAAACACCCTTCCACTGCTACCCTTTGCCTCTGTGACCGAGCCAATTCTGTATCCATCTTACCACCTCACCTTTGATCCCGTGTGACTTCACCTTTTGTACCAGTCTGCCATGAGGCATCTTGTCAAAGGCTTTACTGAAATCCATGTAAATAACATCCACCGCCCTCCCCTCATCAATCATCTTTGTTACCTCCTCAAAAAAACAGATCAAGTTAGTGAGGCACGACCTCCGCTTCACAAAACCATGCTCTCTCTTGCTTTCGAGTCCATTTGTTTCCAAAAGAGTATAAATCCTGTCCCTGAGAATTCACTCCAGTAATTTACCTACTGCCGACGTGAGGCTCACCGGCCTATAGTTTCCAGGATTATCCCTGCTACCTTTCTTAAACAGCGGTACCACATTAGCTATTCTCCAGTCCTCTGGGATCTCACCTGTAGCCAATGAAGATACAAAGATGTCAGTCAAGGCCCCAGCAATTTCCTCCCTTGCTTCCCTCAGTATTCTCGGATAAATCCCATCTGGCCCAAAGACCCAATACCTCCTCCTTTTCGATGTTAACATGAGCCAGACTGTCATCTTCCACAAAGTCCCTTTCTTTCGTGAACACTGATGCAAAGTATTCATTTAGTACCTCGCCCATTTCCTCTGACTTAACACATAGGCTCCCCCCACTGTCCTTAATTAGTCCAATCCTTTCCCTAGCCACCCTCTTTTTACATATGAATAAAAAGCTTTGGGATTCACCTTAATCCTACTTGCCAAGGACTTTTCATGACCCCTCCTAATTTCCCGCTTCAGTACCTTCCTACTTTCTTTGTACTCCTCAAGGGTTTCGACTGTTCCCACCTAGACCGTACAAAAGTCTACTTTTTCTTTGAGACAAGTTGAACAATATCTCTCGTTATCCAAGGCTCCCTAAACTTCCCATACTTATCCTTCATCCTCTCAGGAACGTGACTTTCCTGAATCCTAATACTTGTCGCTCGAAAGACTCCCACATGTCCGATTTCTTTTTTATAAATTTAGAGTACCCAATTCATTTCTTCCAATTAAGGGGCAATTTAGCATGGCCAATCCATCTACCCTGCACATCTTTGGGTTGTGGGGGAGAAAACCACGCAAACACGGGGAGAATGTGCAAACACCACACGGACAGTGACCCAGGGCCAGGATTGAACCTGAGATCTTGGCGCCATGAGGCAGCAGTGTTATCCCCTGCGCCCACCCCCCCCCCAACATGTCCGATGTTGATTTACTATCCAATCCAAATTCTTCAATTCCTGTCTAAATTTATCATAATTTGCCTTTCCCCAGTTTAGCACCTTAACTCGAGGGTTACCCTTGACCCTGTCCAAAAGAACCCTAAAACGTACTGAATTGAGGCCACTAATCCCAAAATGTTCCCCTACTGAAACCTCAACCACCTGTCCAGGCTCATTCCCCAATACCAGTTCCAGTACTGCCCCTTCCCTAGTTGGAATATCTACATATTGCATCTTCACCATCTGGTATTTATATATTGTTGCTAACATAGTAAAACATGCCAAGGTGCTTCACGGGATATTCGCAAACAAAATTTGACACTATGCCGCATAAGGAGATATTAGTGCAGGTGATCGAATGTTCGGTCAAAGCAGTATGCTTTAAGGAGCACCTTGAAAGAGAAAATAGAGGGAGGGAGGCAGAGAGATTTACAAAGGGAATTTCAGAGCTTAGGCCCTCAACAGCTGAAGGATCGCCTGCCATTGGTCGTGTGATTGAAATTAGGGATGCTCGGTCTTCTGGTGGCGGCCATGGAGTGAGTGGTCGCACAGCTGAGCTCTGGCTTGAAGACATTGGTTTTGGCATTTTTTCACCCGTTTCTTGGATATTTTCAGCAGACAAATGGTGCAGAAGGTGTAAGAGGAGAGGTTCTCCCTGTATTGGCATGTCAACTGGCTATCAGACCCACCATAAGACAATGAAAGATCTGGCTAAGGAATTGGAGGAGACCTGTGGCGCAGCACCAATTGCGAAAATGGCGGAGGGGTCGTTGTCGATGGGAAAGCCTTAGATGGAGCAGTTGATAAGCTTCATCATGGAGGAATTTTGACAACAGAGGAAGGAGATGCACAGTGACTGGTTGAAGGCTATTGAGGAAGCAGTGGCACCTCTTCACAGGTCTCTGGATCGGGTGGCAAAGTGCCTCGAAGCGCAAGGAGCGACGATTCATGGGGTGGATCTGGTCTGACCATATTGTGTCTTTAGAGGTGGGGATCCTGGGGGATCCATGCAAGTTGCTGCGGTCGAAGGTGGGGGAGCAGGAGAACAGGTCCAGCCGACTGAATTTGTGGATCATGGATCTGCCAGAGGGTGTGGAGTGAACGAATATCACAAAATACGTTTCGAGGATGTTGGCCAGGATGGTGGAAGAGAAGATGTTGGGTAGGACCCAGAGGTGGATCGGGCCCATAGGTTCTTGAGGCAGAAGCCAAGAGCTGGGGAGCCTCTGCTGGCAATGATTGTGCGGATGTACACGTTTTGGGGCAAGGAGATCCTGAGGTGGACCAGGGCAAAGCGAGTCTGTGAATGGGAGAGCAACTGAGTCTGGATTTGCCAGTACATTGTCGCGGAGCCGGCGAAGGCTGACGGGTTTCAACATGGCCAATGCAGTGTTGTATGGATTATAGATTTTGTTCAGATTGCTGTACCCAGCCAGACTCTGGGTAATGCATGGCAGCTGGGAGTATTATTTTGAGGCGCTGGAGGAAGCAAATGATTTTATAATGGATCATAAGCTCACGAGAACTGGAAGAGTTCCACGAAAGTTGGGAGTTATTATTGTTTTGGGTTGCCGATGGGGGGGGGGGGGGGGGGGGAGATTTCTTTTAGAAGCAGTAAGTCTGTAAAGGGGTGGGGGGGCGATTGGCAAGAAAACAAGGTTTGTGGTAGTGAGTAGGTTGTTAGAGAGGCCGCCAGTAGTTTTAGTCAATGTGTATGCGCCTAACTGAAACAATGCAGGATTTGTAAGGAGATTACTTGGAGCAATTCTGGACTGAAATACGCACCAGCTGATCATGGGAGGGGATTTTAATTGTGTATTGGAGCCGAGGGTGGGAAGGTAGAGGATGGCGAAGGAGCTGGGAAGGTTTATGGAGAGCGTGGGGATGGTGGCTCAGTGGAGGATTAGGAACCCGGGAGGAAGTATTCCTTTTTGCATATACATCATTGTGGTGAATTGAACAGTGCTGATGGGGGTGGATTATAGCGGGAATTGTGATCATGGACTACACACCGCACTGGCTAAATGTGAGAATTAGTTCGAGGCAGGTACAGAGGCCAGGGTGGAGGTTGGATTGGGTCTTCTGGGCCTCTTTTCTCTTAGGGCAGCAGGATAGCATGGTGGTTAGCATAAATGCTTCACAGCTCCAGGGTCCCAGGTTCGATTCCCGGCTGGGTCACTGTCTGTGTGGAGTCTGCACGTCCTCCCCCTGTGTGCGTGGGTTTCCTCCGGGTGCTCCGGTTTCCTCCCACAGTCCAAAGATGTGCGGGTTAGGTGGATTGGCCATGCTAAATTGCCCGTAGTGTCCTAAAAAAAGTAATGTTAATGGGGGGGGTTGTTGGGTTACGGGTATAGGGTGGATACGTGGGTTTGAGTAGGGTGATCATGGCTCGGCACAACATTGAGGGCCGAAGGGCCTGTTCTGTGCTGTACTGTTCTATGTTCTGGCTAATATGGCATTTTGTGAACAGGTGAGAGTGGCGATTAGGAATTATGTGGAACCTAATCAAAATGGAAAGGTGTTGGCAGCCACGTTCTGAGAAGCTTTGAAGGCAGTAGTCCGAGATTATTTTGTTAAAGGCTCATAGGGATTGGAGGGTATATGGCTGTTGGACGAGTTAATCGAGGTGGATAGGAGATACTCAGCAGCCTCTACAAAAGAGTTGCTGGCGGAGAGGAATAGGTTGCAGGGGCAATTATAAAAAATAAATAAATTTAGAGTAGCCTGTTCTTTTTTTCAATTAAGGGTCAATTTAGCGTGGCCAATCCACCTACCCTGCATATCTTTGGGTTTGTGGGGGTGAGACCCAAGCAGGCACTGGGAGAATGTGCAAACTCCACACAGACAGTGACCCAGGGCCAGGATCGAACCGCGGTCCTCGACGCCGTGATGCAGTAGTACTAACCGCTGCGCTCCCTTGCAGCCCTTCCAGGGGCAATTTGACAAGTTGACGACGAGCAAGGCGGTGGGCAGCTGCGGACGACAAGGTGGGTACAGTATGAGTTGTATGTTGGCTCACCAATTACAGCGGCAAGCTGCGTCTCGGGAGATCTTCATTTAAGGGTGAGGGTGGAGAGGATCATATTGGAGAAGGAGTCCTGCAGAGGATCCATTTTGAGGGCTATGGTGTTAGGTGGGGGAAGTTTTCTGGGAGTCCGACGGTGAAATCGACGATCAGGATATAGAACTAGCTAAGGAGGCATTTCAAGTTGAATAAAATGTTGGTGTTGATGCCACTGGGTGGGAACCAAAGGTTGAGGTTGGGGGGGTGGGGCGAATGTATGGGAAGTGGAGCGGGTTAGGGATATGTTCTCGGAGGAGACGTTTGTGGGACTGGAAGAACTGCGGGAGAAGTTTGAGCTGCCGGGGGGCAGTGAGTTTAGGTATATGCAGGTGCGGGACCTTTGCGCGAAAGGAGTGGCAGACATTCCCTCATTTACCAGAGTACACACTGTTGGAGCAACTGCTGCTCCCGGACGATTTGGGAGAGGGTAGGATTGGGAATGTATATGGGTGGCTGGGGAGCAGGGCAAGGCACAGGTGGTGAGGATAAAGTAAAAGTGGGAGATGGGGTTGGGGAGAGAAATAGCTTGGGAACTCTGGAGTGAGGTGATGTGGCAAGTGAACTAAACCTCCTTCTGCACGAGGTTGACCTTGATACAGTTCAAAGTGGTGCATAAGGTACACATGATGCGGGTGAAGATGTGTGGGTTCTTCCAGAGGTTGACCAATGGATGTGAGAAGTGTGGGCAGGGACCAATGAATCATGCTCACATGTTCTGGGGTTGCGAGAAGCTGGGAGGGCTTTTGGGAGGCCCTGTTTGGGACGTTGTCAGGATACTGGGGCTGAGGTCAGGCCAGACCCTTTGGTGGCAATCTTCGGGGTTTCGGAGGAGCCAGAGCTACTGGAGTGGAAGGGAGGGTGTTGTAGTGGCCTTCTCATCTCTGATTGCCTGATGAAGGATCCTGTTGAATTGGCGGTCGGATGCGCTGCTGGGGGTGGCGGCCTGGCTGGGGGCTTCGCACGACTTTCTCCGGTTGGAGAAGATCATGTTTGAGTTGAGGGGGTCAGAGATGGTTTCAAGGTGTGGTGGAGGCCATTCATGACTATATTTGCAGAGCTGTTATGGCGGGGGGGATTAAAAGGGGAAAATCTGGAACAACTGTTGACTTGTGTTTTGATGGACTGTGTGCTCTGTTGATGCTGTGTATGTTTGGAATAAAATATCTTTAAAAAAAAATAAGGGATGCTCATGACGCAGGAATTGGAACAATATAAATATTTTGGAGATCTACCAGTTTATGAATAATGGAGGCTGCAAGGTGGGCAGCAATGTGTTGAAAGGCTTTAGGCAACAGGGCCACGAGTGAAGTTTTCAGCTACAGATGTACCAAGGTAGGGTCAGAGTTGGGGAATACCACAGTAAAGATAACTTATTCACTTTGGATCTGAAAAGTTTGGATCAATCTACTCTCTAGATAATGAAAAGAAGTGCCGGTCCAAAGAAACTCCGGGACCTGGAAATCTGAAACGAAAACAGAACACGTCGGAAATACTTGACAGGTCTGCCAACGCCTGAGGAGAGATGCATAGAGTTAATGGGCCATAATTACAGTTGGATTGTTACTTTGCTGCTATTTATCTACACTAAAATGCAGCTGCACCTTTCTCGCCCAACCTTCCAACTCAAGCCGGATGATAGTGAGTGCAACTGGTTGCCAAGCCTTTAATCGAGCGCAGGAAATTCGGGAGAAAGGATGACACTTTTTTTTCCACAACTAGTTGCCGTAAAACATGTTGATTTAAAGGTTCAGCCTATTTGACAAGCCAGGGAGAACGTAACTGTGTAACATAAATAGATAGAATGTGGGGTGAGGAGGGGGATGTGACAGGTGAGGGGTGGTCAGCATGGGTGGATCGGGTGGTCAGTTGAGGGGGTGGTTGGATGATCAATTGGGGGAAGCCAAGTGGTCAGTCGGGGTGAGCAGTGGGGCTGATGGGGCGGTCATTGAGTTGGATATTGTCATTTGATGATCAGTGGGAATGAAGGGATGTTGGTCAGTGGCTTGTGGTCAGGTGGATAGTTGGGGATTCTGGGAGGTAGTCGGTGGTGTCAGGAGAGTGTCTGGGTTGGTCGGGGAGGGGGTAATTGGAGTGGCTGGGGGCGTGGTCATGGTGCAGTCAGAGTGTAGTGAGATAGGGAAGCGGCTAGTTGGGAGGTCCAGTGGGGTTATGTGGTGGATGGGGTGATCAGTACCATTGTTACCTCGGATTTAAAAGTAGTTTTAATTCTTCTGACTTTTCTTTGGTAGCTATTCCTGTAAAACAGTCAGAACCATCCGAAGACTGCCACTTAAACTGAAGTACCAGATATAGTGCACGATAATTTCCCAATCGAAGTTGGAACTTCCCAGGCAACTGGGATTTCTGGAAGGGTGGAGGGGCAGGGTCATCCAGCATATTTGGGGTACACCCCTAGGGATCAGAAGTTATGGACCAATTACGTTGACTATCTTTCTCTCACCACATGGGGAGATGGTGGCGTAGTGGTATTGTTACTGGACTAGTAAACCAGAGACCTAGGGTAATGCCTTGGCGATGGTGGAATTTGAATTCAATAAAAATCTGGAATTAAAAGTCTAATGATGACATGAAACCATTGTTGATTGTCGTAAAAACCCATCTGGTTCACTTATGTCCTTTAGGGATGGAAATCTGCCATCCTTACCTGGTCTGGCTGACCTGTGACTCCTGACCCACAAAAATGTGATTGATTCTTAACTGTCCCCTCAAGGGCAATTAGGGATGGGCAGTAAATGCTGGCACAGCCAGTGACATCCACATCCCATGAACGACTACAGAAAACCCACAGATGGCATGGACAGGTTTAGGAAATAATCAAAAAAGCTAATGGAATGTGAGTGTTTATATCTGGAAGACTAGAATGGTAGGGATTAGAATTGTGCTACAGTTATATGAAGCCCTAGTCAGATCACATTTGGAGTACTGTGCGTAGTTCTGGGCACCACACTTTAGAAATGTGCTGTTGGCCTCGGAGGACATGCAGTGTAGATTTACCAGAATGATACCTGGACCTCTAGAGTTACTTTACACTGTATCATAACAGTGCAGAAGGAGGCAATTTGGCCCTACTAGTCTGCGCAGGCTCTGTGAAAGAGTATTTTACCTCCTCCTCACCCCCCCCCCCCCCCCCCCCCCCCCCCCCCAAACTATCACACACACCCACACACACACATATAACATTGCACATTCTCTCTTTACAGATAGCAACCTAATTCCCTTTTGGATACCTCGATTGAACCTGCCTCCACACACCCTCTCAGGATGTTCCAGACTCCAACCACCCTCTGGGTGAAAAAAGTTTAATCTACTCCTTTCACCCATTACTTTGAATCTGTGCCCTCTATAATTCTTGATTTTCTCTTGAGAGAGAACAGTTTCCCACTAATTAATTGCACAAATTATGGTTGTATTCCCTTGAAATTTAGATGGTTAAGGGATGACTCAAATCAGTTTTCAAGAAAGTAAGGGAAACTGATAAGGTAGAATTAGAGACATTTTTCATTCTTGGGTCATTTAGCGTTGAGGGTCATAAAGTGATACAGAGTTAACCTTTTCAGGAGTGACATTAGAAAATAGTTCTACATGCATTTTTATTGCACATCCATAATTACCCTCGAAGCTCGCAACTTTAGGTGTTTACGTGCATCTGCTGCCCTTGTTTTTTCAGATAGTGGAGGTTTCGGGTTTGGAAGGTGCTGTCAAAGAAGCTTTGATGAGCTTGAGGATAGTAAAATGCAACCATGCAGCACAGGTGACGGAGGAAATCAATGTTGAAGGTGGTTAATAGGGTCCCAGTCAAGCAGGCTGCTTTGTCCTGGATGATGTCAAGCTTCTTGAGTATTTGAAGCTACACTCATTCCAGGCAAATCGATAATAATAGAGATTTCATTACATTCCTGACTTGAGGCTTTGGGGAGATAGGAGGTGAGTCACTTGTCCCAGAATACCTAGCTAAACTAGACTTAAGAAAAGAAAGTGGAGATGGTGGCAGAGTGGTAATGTCATTGGACATCCAGAGGCCCAGGCTCATAGAGGCATGGGATCAAATCTGATGGAACTCAATTAAGAAATCTGGAATTATTTGGAATAGTCTCAGTAATGGTAACCACAAAACTGTCATCGATGTCTTCCTTACCTGGTGACTCCAGACCCACCAGCAATGTAGTTGACTCTTAACTGGCCCCTGGGATGGCCCAGCAAGCCACTCAGGGCAATTAGGATTGAGCTACAAATGTTGGTCTTGCTAGTTACGCCCACATCCCATGAAACAATAAACAAATATTGTGAAGATTTTTTTTGTGTGAAGATTTTCATTAAAATGAATTTGAACAGTTTTGAGGGGCACAAACCATCCTATAAGTTGGTGTGAATTAGCACTAAATTGCAGCCTCACTCGTACATCAGTTTAAAAAAAATAGCTAATATGAAAAATAAAATTGCAGGTATTGTGCGAGTTTACTTGCGGTTTAGAAATAAGACTTCGCTCTGGATTTGATTGTTCTGCAAACTGATGCAGGATTGTTTGCTGTTATTAGATGTCATTACTGACATATCAAATCTTGAGCAAACAGAAACGTGTAAAAGGTTCAAGGGTGAATTACTTGTACGTTGGGACAATCAAAGCTGTAATTTTTCTCTCTTCTTACAAATCCTGTACTCTTGCCAGTGATTACATTGTCCTATCCAGCCAGTGCTTCAGATTGAATGAGCTGGGCTTTCTACTTTAAAGGTACCATCTAAATTGCAAGGTGTTCAGAAGTAAATACCACAGTTACTCTGCTGCTAGATAAATGTAGCCAAATTATTCAACTACCGATATAATGGTCCCAAAGAGAACCTTTTAGGGAGAGGAATTCATTGAATATGACTTTGGGAAGTGTGGATTTTTCTCCCAAATCCTGCTAAATTTAATTGCAATGATTTGCATGTTCTCCCCGTGTCTGCGTGTGTTTCCTCCGGGTGCTCCGGTTTACTCCCCAGTCCAAGGATGTGCAAGTCAGGTGGATTCATCTTGCGAAATTGCCCTTAGTGCCCAAAAAAAGGTTAGACGGGGTTTCTGGGTTACGGTGATAGGATGGAGGTGTGAGCTTGGGTAGGGTGCTCTTTCTAAGGGCCAGACTCGTAGGGCCAAATGGCCTCCTTCTGCATTGTAAATTCTATGATTTTCTGACAGCCAGATTGACAGGAAAGCAGCAGGGGCAGGATCAGGAGCTTTCACGGTGTGGGTGGGAGGTGTTGGTGGGAAGCCGGGTGTGCAATGTCTGGAAATGTTTAGGGTCTTTGGTATTTGAATCCAGGGAGGGGTTCAGAATTGGGGATATTTACCCGGGTGTGGGGGGAATTGGGGGGAGCTCGTTGGATTGTACGTGGCCAATGGCTTGGTCAGTACCTTTGCCCATCATGACCTATAAGCAGTGCTATAAATAATAACATAATAATAATCTTTTATTGTCACAAGTATGATGAAGTTACTGTGAAAAGCTTGTGAAAGGCAATTGTCTGATTAATTCAGAGCTTCTTATTGCATTTTGCCAGCTTGGCTTCCCTTTGTTTTAAACTCACAGCTGACTCCACCTTATCTTGATGTTTAAAATCCAACCCAGTGGTTCAGTTACATACAATTGCTCTTGCTCAGTCCTACCAATGTAGTTAGTTCCCCTATGGTTAACAACTATTGACTACCCACCAAAGTTATCTCAAAAGCCTATCCCAAGTGCCTCGTGATGTACTTCACCCTGGCACCATTCTGGACTCCAGATTGGTCAGAGACATCTGTATCTTCATAGAATTTTCCACCACCAGTAGATTTGATCTCCTGTGCTCACTGCTTTCAAACATATGACAAAGAGCAGGAGTATGCCTTTCAGCCCCTCAAGCGTGCTCCATCATTTAATAAGATCAGGGCTGATCTGACAAACTCAAATCTACACGCTGCCTACTCCCGTGATTCATGCATTAGGTCACCTAGATCCCTCTGCACCTCAGAGCTCTACAATCCCTCATCATTTAGATAATATGCTTTTTTATTCTTCCTGCCAAAATGGGCAATTGCACATTTTCCCACATTACACTCCATTTGCAAATCTTTTCCCATCACCTTATCTATCTATATATTTTTGTAGCCTCCTTATTTCCTCTGCACAACTTACTTTCCTACCTATCTTTGTGTCATCAGAAAATTTGGCAACCATCCCTTTAATACCTTTGTCCAAGTAATTTACATAGGTTGTACACAGTTTTTTTTTTTTGTTTTCTTTTTATATATTTAGATTACCCAATTATTTTTTTCAATTAAGGGGCAATTTAGCGAGGCCAATCCACCTATCAGCACATTTTTGGGTTGTGGGGACGAAACCCACGCAGACACGGGGAGAATGTGCAAACTCCACACGGACAGTGACCCAGAGCCGGGATCGAACCTGGGACCTCAGCGCCGTGAGGCAACTGTGCTAACCACTAGGCCACCGTGCTGCCCTGGTTGTACACAGTTGAGGTCCCAGCATTGACCCCTGCACACCACTCATTATTTTGTACCTACCTGAAAATGATCCATTTATGCCTACTCTTGGCTTTGTGTTAGTCAGTCAATCTTCTATCAATGCCAATGTGTCACTCCCTTTAACCTGAACTTTTATCAGATGCCTTCTGGAAATCTATCTACTGGTTCCCCTTTATCCACAGCACAGGTCACTTCCTCCAATAATTCCAATAAGTTGGTTAAACATGATTTCCCTTTCCCAAAACTTTGTCAACTCTGCCTGAATCCCTTGAACTTATCCAAATATCCTGTTATAACTTCTTTAATAATAGCATCATCCATTTTCCTGTGACAGATGTTAGGTCAACTGGCCGGTTGCAGGAGTGTACCGGCAGGCAGGAAGGTGGTTTAAAGTGTGTCTACTTCAATGCCAGGAGCATCCGGAATAAGGTGGGTGAACTTGCAGCATGGATTGGTCCTGGGACTTCGATGTTTTGGCCATTTCGGAGACATGGCTAGAGCAGGGACAGGAATGGTTGTTGCAGGTTCCGGGATTTAGATATTTCAGTAAGCTCAGGGAAGGTGGTAAAAGAGGGGATGGGGTGGCATTGTTAGTCAAGGACAGTATTACGGTGGCAGAAAGGACGTTTGATGAGGACTCGTCTACTGAGGTAGTATGGGATGAGGTTAGAAACAGGAAAGGAGAGGTCACCCTGTTGGGAGTTTTCTATAGGCCTCCGAAAAGTTCCAGAGATGTAGAGGAAAGAATTGCAAAGATGATTCTGGATAGGAGCGAAAGTAACAGGGTAGTTGTTATGGGGGACTTTAACTTTCCAAATATTGACTGGAAACGCTATAGATCGAATACTTTAGATGGGTCAGTTTCTGTCCAATGTGTGCAGGAGGGTTTCCTCACACAGTATGTAGATGGGCCAACAAGAGGTGAGGCCACATTGGATTTGGTACTGGGTAATGAACCAGGACAGGTGCTAGATTTTGAGGTAGGTGTGCACTTTGGTGATAGTGACCACAATTCAGTTACATTTACTTTAGCGATGGAAAGGGATAGGTATATACCGCAGGGCAAGAGTTATAGCTGGGGGAAAGGCAATTATGATGCGATGAGGCAAGACTTAGGATGCATAGGATGGGGAAGGAAACTGCAGGGGATGGGCATAATTGAAATGTGGAGCTCGTTCAAGGAACAGCTACTGCGTGTCCTTGATAAGTATGTACCTGTCAGGCAGGGAGTAAGTGGTCGAGTGAGGGAACCATAGTTTACTAAAGTAGTTGAATCACTTGTCAAGAGGAAGAAGGAGGCTTATGTAAAGATGAGACATGAAGGTTCAATTAGGGCGCTCGAGAGTTACAAGTTAGCGAGGAAGGACCTAAAGAGAGAGCTAAGAAGAGCCAAGCGAGGACATGAGAAGTCTTTGGCAGGTAGAATCAAGGATAACCCTAAAGCTTTCTATAGATGTGTCAGGAATAAAAGAATGACTAGGGTAAGAGTAGGGCCAGTCAAGGACAGTAGTACGTGGAGTCCGAGGAGATAGGAGAGGTGCTAAATGAATATTTTTCGTCAGTATTCACGCAGGAAAAAGACAATGTTGTCGAAGAAAATACTGAGAATAAGGCTACTAGACTAGTAGGGCTTGAGGTTCATAAGGAGGAGGTGTTAGCAATTCTGGAAATTGTGAAAATAGATAAGTCCCCTGGGCCGGATGGGATTTATCCTAGGATTCTCTGGGAAGCTAGGGAGGAGATTGCTGAGCCTTTGGCTTTGATCTTTATGTCGTCATTGTCTACAGGAATAGTACCAGAAGACTGGAGGATAGCAAATGTTGTCCCCTTGTTCAAGAAGGGGAGTAGAGACAACCATGGTAACTGTAGACCAGTGAGCCTTACATCTGTTGTGGGCAAAGTCTTGGAAAGTTTTATAAGAGTTAGGATTTATAATCATCGAGAAAGGAATCATTTGATTAGGGATAGTCAACACGGTTTTGTGAAGGGTAGGTCGTGCCTCACAAACCATATTGATTTCTTTGAGAAGATGACCAAACAGGTGGACGAGGGTAAAGCAGTTGATGTGGTGTATATGGATTTCAGTAAAGCGTTTGATAAGGTTCCCCACGGTAGGCTATTGCAGAAAATACAGAGGCATGGGATTCAGGGTGATTTAGCAGTTTGGATCAGAAATTGGCTCGCTGTAAGAAGACAGAGGGTGGTGGATGATGGGAGATGTTCAGCCTGGAGTTCAGTTACTAGTGGTGTACCACAAGGATCTGTTTTGGGGCCACTGCTGTTTGTCATTTTTATAAATGACCTGGAGGAGGGCGTAGGAGGATGGGTGAGTAAATTTGCAGATGACACTAAAGTCGGTGGAGTTGTGGACAGTGTGGAAGGATGTTGCAGGTTACAGAGGGACAGGGATAAGCTGCAGAGCTGGGCTGAGAGGTGGCAAATGGAGTTTAATGCAGAAAAGTGTGAGATGATTCATTTTGGAAGGAGTAACAGGAAGACAGAGTACTGGGCTAATGGTAAGATTCTTGGTAGTGTGGATGAGCAGAGAGATCTCGGTGTCCATGTACATAGATCCCTGAAAGTTGCCACCCAAGTTGATAGGGTTGTTAAGAAGGCGTACGGTGTGTTAGCTTTTATTGGCAGAGGGATTGAATTTCGGAGCAATGAGGTCATGTTGCAGTTGTACAAAACTCTGGTGCGGCCGCATTTGGAGTATTGCGTGCAGTTCTGGTCAACGCATTATAGGATGTGGAAGCTTTGGAAAGGGTGCAAAGGAGATTTACCAGGATGTTGCCTGGTCTGGAGGGAAGATCTTATGAGGAAAGGCTGAGGGACTTGAGGCTGTTTTCGTTAGAGAGAAGAAGGTTAAGAGGTGACCTAATTGAGGCATACAAGATGATCAGAGGATTAGATAGGGTGGACAGTGAGAGCCTTTTTCCTCAGATGGTGATGGCTAGCACGAGGGGGCATAGCTTTAAATTGAGGGGAGATAGATATAGGACAGATGTCAGAGGTAGGTTCTTTACTCAGAGAGTAGTAAGGGCGTGGAATAACCTGCCTGCAACAGTAGTGGACTCGCTGACATTAAGGGCATTTAAATGGTCATTGGATAAACATATGGATGATAAGGGAATAGTGCAGATGGGCTTTAGAGTGGTTTCACAGGTCGGCGCAACATCGAGGGCCGATGGGCCTGTACTGCGCTGTTATGTTCTATGTAGTTTACTGCTTTCTATCTCCCTCCCTTTTTGAATAATTATAGCAAATATATTTGCTATCTTCCAATCTAATTGGACCTTCCTCGAATCTGAGGGGTTTTGGAAATTAAAACCAATGCATCAACTCTATCATTAGACACATCTATTAAGACGTCAGGGTGAAGTCCATCTGGATCCAGGCTTTTAACAGCCCATAGCTCCAACAATTTAGTCAGTCCCACATTTCTGGTGACTAATTTTCCTCAGTTCGGCCCTTCCGTTTCCTGGTTTATAGTTTCTTCTCGGGTGTTTCTTGTATCCCCTATAGCGAAGACTGGTGCAAAATACCAGTTTAATTCGTCTTCCTTCTCCTTGTTTCTCAACTCCTTGTTTCTCCAAACTCAGTTTCTATAGGACCAGTGCTCACTTTGTTAACTTTCCCTTTTTACAAATTTATAACATCTCTTACTATCTGTTCTTCTATTTCTGGCTAGCTTTGTCTTGTACTCTAATTTTTCCCTCCTTATTAATCTTTCAGTAACCATTGCAGTTCCTTATATTCTGTCCAATCGTCTGTCGTGCTACCTGTTTTTGCACAATTATATGCTTTTTGTTTAAGTTTGATACTATCTTTAACCTTTCTAGTTAACCATGGATGGTGGGTCCGCCCTTGGATTTTTTCTTACTTGTTTGAATGTGTCTACTTGTTCTCTTCAGAATCTGCCTCCAGAAAGAGGCCATTCAGCCCATCGTATCTGCATCTGCAAAAGGGAAAAGAAAGAAACTAGCCATTAATTTAAATCCCATTTTCCAGCTCCTGGCCCATATGCTTGCAGGTTACAGCAGGCAGATCCATACCTTTTTAAATGAGTTGAGTGTTTCAACCCCAACCACCAACTTGGGCCGTGAATTTCAGACAGTCACTACCCTGTGGGCGAAAAAGTTTTTGTTATGTCCCCTCTAATTCTTCTACCAATCACCTTAAATCTCTGCCCTCTGGTAATTAACCACTCAGCTAGGAAGAAACAAGTCTTTCCTGTCTACTTTACCTCGGCCCTTCATAATTTTGTACACCTCAATTAGGTCACCTCTTAGCCTCCTCTGTTCTAAGGAAAATATTCCTAGCCTACGCAATTTCTCCTCATAGCTGCAATTTTAAAGACTTGGCAACATTGTAAATCTTCTCTGCACTCTGTCCAGGGAAATTATGTCCTTGCTGTAATGAATGAAACCAAACTGTACAAAAAAACCATAGCTGTGGCCTAACCAGTGTTTTCTACAGTTCCATCATTGCATCCTGACCTTTGTATTTATTACCTCGCCCAATAAAGGAAAGCATTCTCTCCACTTTCTGGACCATCTTGTCCACCTGCCCTGCCACCTTCAAGGACCTGTGCAAGGACATACACTCCAAGGTCTTTCACTTCCTCGACAACACTCAATATCTTCCCATTTATTGTGAATTCTCTTGCTTTATTTGCCCTCCCCAAATGCATTAACTCTCACTTTTCTGGATTGAATTTCATTTGCCATTTCTCTGCCCACGCAACCAAACCATTGATATAATTCTGGAGTCAATAGCTATCCTCTTCGCTACCGACTACATGGCCATTTTTTGTGTCACCTGTAAATTTCCCAATCATGCCACCCACATTTATGAAATTGAACCTCAATTATTCATATTCCGTCTGAGTAGCAAAGCTGCTTACTTTCCGCTCTGGTGGGGCCACAGTCTGTAATGTTAGATAACTTAATGTTGAGGAAAGTTTAGAAAAACACTGAAGCCAGTTCAACTTTGAAAGGGTGCACTTTAGAGGAATTAATGAACAATAAGTGGGATGGGAAAGGTTAATCTGGAACAAAATTCAAGTTGAACCATGATTTTCAAACAAGGGGAGTTAGATATAAAGTACAAGACTTAAGTCAGGAAGCACTTCATAAAAATAATAATTAATGGTTTAGCTTTTCAGAAGCATAAGTGTCAGTTTAGAAATTAGGAAAAAACTGCCCAAGACAAGTAGAGACCCCAAAATTCTAAACCTTATGAATGATACTTACATACCCAAAAGTTACCATAGCAATCTGTTGTGATCTCAGTAAGACCAATAACTTTTCTCCAGAAAGAAATTAAAAATCCCAGTTATTAACTGAAAGAATGAAGCTTCAACAACCATCTGCATTTTAAACAAAAAGTTTTTATTTTACTATGCAAGAGTCAAACAAGACAAACACTAAATACTATCTTAGCTACGCTAAAATCCAGAATCAACATAGGTTAAACGTGAATTAACAGAAAAATTGTAGTCAATTATCAGCTATAAAATACATATTTAATGTATTTAAGACAGATTGTATGAGTTGGCTGAGACGTCAAATCCATATATAAGCCATCAATCTTGGTCTCGAAGCCCTTTAATGCGCTTATGTTTCTCAAATATCAGCTCCACTCCTTCCAGGATGTAGCTTGATCCCCAGGTGACAGCAGCATACAACCAGCCCGAGTGCCACGAGGTCTTCATCAACAATGACACACGTTTGTAGAACCTCCTCAGTTCAGTCTGGATTGTGTAGTTCCACCAATGTTATCTCCAGGAGGAACAGAAGTAGTAATTACATGTTTAACCTATCCTCAGCTGCTGGATGCCTAACATTGTATTCTCCGGGTTACCTGTGCAATACCACGGAGATTGTCATCGTCCACTGAGCTCTGAGAGCTATGCGTCCTTCAACCAGATTCTGTCTTAATTTCCTTGGAAAAGCAGCGATCAGTTTCCATTCTCAGTTTCCTTTCTGAATATCCTTTCTCAGTTTCCTTTTTCGGTTTCACTTTAAATTTCTGTTTAGTCTCAAAAAATACAAGCTTTGAAACTATGAATTCCATCACATTCAGTCATTCTTTCACACGTGGACAAAAGGAATACCAATAGTAACTTAGAGGATTGGAAGGGAGTTTCAGTGAAAGGTTTGGATGATATCTAATGTCTTCACTGGGTTCAGTGGGGATTCATGAAGAAAACTGACTGTTTAAATTACATGAAAAACTGATAGTCATATTGACCTGCTCACTAAAATGTTCTAATTCAGTGAATGTAACCTCCCTTTAAAAATGTTGACTTAGGACTCCCAAGATAATTAGGACTGTCAGATAATACACAGAGAAGGTGGACTAGTCCCCAGTCTGTTTCCAATTAAACTTGACATTTAAAACAGCTGCTCCCCCCCCCCCCCCCCCCCAATTATGTCCTTTTGGTTTGCTGCCCATCTTGTCTACCCCCACCACCACTAAGCACTTGATACCTGATGAGAGAAAAAAATATTGTATTGGAATTAATTTGAAATTATTTTTAATAACTTTAGGTATCAAAAAAGTGCTGATGGGGTTAAAACTCTTCTGTATCGATCTGTTTTGCACAGCTGTTTAGCTGAAGTTGTCATCCATAGGAAGCTCGCCCAAGGACACCTCTCACTGGTAATGGGGCCCAGGAAAGATGAGCGAGATGTTCTTTCTGAAGGATGACAGGGAAGCAGTGTGGAATCCTTTTGGTGATGCCAGGCTGTCGGGAGAAGTGTAGTTATCCAGAATTGTTATTACAGCAGGTCATTTATCTTGGGAAACAATATTATACTTATACAGGGTAGGTGATTGATATCCACATTTGTGATAATGGGGAGACGGTCATAAATATTAGGGGACAACATGCCTTTGTACTGATTGGATAGTTTAATTATGCATGTAGACCTTTGATGTGATTGGTTAATTATTCTCGTATACTATGCATGATGTAACCTTAATCCATAGTCATGATTGAACATAGATAACTAGTTCTTGTAACTGACTCAAAGTATGTCTGTCTGTACCATTCGTGACTGTGCTCTCTGGCATCCCAACTTGAATACCACTAGCCCCTGCAGTAGCACTGTAATAAAGATCTAGTTTTTAACTCCAAGAGTCTGTTATTTCTGTGTTGTGGCCATGCTAATGATACACACAGAACATCTGGTTCTTTGGGCTGGTTTAGCACAGTTGGCTAAACAGCTGGCTTGTAATGTAGAACAAGGCCAGCAGCGTGGGTTCAATTCCCATACCAACCTCCCCGAACAGGCGCCGTGGCGATGACGGGCTTTTCACAGTAAGTTCACTGAAGCCGACTTGTGACAATATATTATTAATAAGATTGTTTATTAACAAAGTGAACACGTGGAAAGGTAACTAAGAAACAATAATACAAACGGTAACAAATAACTGAACTCTCCTGGAACTACTTCTAATGCCACTGTCCTCTCGTACAACTTACTACCAACTGCCAGCTCTCTGGAACCAAATGGTTTATCTCTATCGCCACCTGCTGGCCGGAGATTATATAGATAACTATATACATTAGTAGATGACTATATACATTAATATGTATATGCATACCACCACAGAGTCGTCTTCTGGTTTCTTGTGAGTGGGAGAGTGATGTACACAAGTCGAATAGCTGTGCTTTTCCCCACAACAGTTCGCACTAGTTTTTAGAACTGGTCTCTGTCACTCAATCAGAACAAAGAACAAACAAATAAAGTACAGCACAGGAACAGGCCCTTCGGCCCTCCAAGCCTCTGCCGACCATGCTGCCCGTCTAAACTAAAATCTTCTACACTTCCTGGGTCCGTATCCCTCTATTGCCATCCTATTCATGTATTTGTCAAGCTGCCCCTTAAATGTCACTATCGTCCCTGTTTCCACCACCTCCTCCAGGCACCCACTACCCTTTTGCTAGTTTTGTAATTTGTATTGTTCACCAGAGTTCGGTAAATTACTGCTGCTGAGATCGCATCTGAACAATGAAACCTGCTTGGCCTGTTGGATAAAAACTTTGTTGCAGCTCCATGTATGAACACAGTCAAAGACATGAACCAACATCTAAATCAGACTGCAATTTGTAATCACTAGATTTTGCCAATGTATTAGAGTCATTCTGACACCCATTGAGTCCATGCCAGATTTCTGTCGAACAATCCTCGCTTTATCAACATAGTCCTGCAAGTTTATTTCTCACAATTGCACATCCAATTTCCTTTGGGAATCATTTATTGTCTCTGCTTCCATCACCCTCACCGGCAATGAGTTCCAGATCATTACCACTCACTGCATTAAAAATTGTTCTTCTCGCTTACCTCTGCATCTCTTGCCCAATACCTTACATTTATATACACTAGTCCTTGTACCATCAACTAATAAGAACTGATTTTCTTTGTCTACCTCATCTAAACCTGTCATATATGTGTTCCATAATGCACCAATACTATGCAAAAATGCATCATGATTCTGTGGCTGATAGCACATTTTGCATTAGCTTCTTAATGTCAGTTGGACGTTTGAGGGCAGATCAATTTAATTTTATTGGATGTCAACAATCCATAACTTGTGATGTGTTAACAGGGTTCAGATACATGCAGCACCATTAAAAGCCGAGGGATAAAAGCATTTGATCGATGTGTTTTTCGGTTTCAACCATGAGCATCTCTTTACTGCTGGCGTTAATAAATTAGGGAGTCTTTTCTTTTGATATTTGTCGACTTTTCTTGTCGTCACCTTTGCAGTGTCACCTTGGCTCAGGACTTGACTATATCATCTGGGCTTGGAGCAGTACCAAGTTCGGAGTAGTACTGAGAGTGTATTGCATTCCCGGATGAAATATTAAATTGATCTGTGCCTACAATGCATTTAATATATATTGGATATTTGTATTGTGTGCTCTACAAGAAAAACTGAATCATTTTATTTTGTTTTTTTGAGGATGAACTGAGCTAGTATTATTGTCATCACCATGACTTAATTAATTTGACAACAGATTAAGATGAAATTGTGTACGATATGCTACTGAGATATGAATCATTGGAATTGAGTTCAACACCTAGCCACATAAAGAAATATTAATACAGTTGACCAAAAGCTTGGTGACAGAAGGTTTCACAGAGTGAATTAGGAGGGAGGAGGGGTGGCGACCGGAGTATGAGAGAGAGAAGTGGAAAGGCAAAGTTATTAAGGATGGGATTCCAGAACTTAGGGCCTCAGCAGCAGAATCTGTCAGTGGTGGAGTGATGAAAATTAGGAATGTGCAAAAGGCAAAATTGAAGGTGCATAGAGATTTTTGAGAGTTATAGGGCTGGGGAAGGATAAAGATAGTGAAGGATGAAGCCATAGAGAAATTTGAACACAAAGATAAGAACTTTTCCATGATAAATTTGCTGCATTGGGAGCCAAGTCAACATGCACAGTGGTGATGGGTGAACAAGACTTTGTATGAGTTGAGATGTGGGCAGCAGAATTTTGGATCATCTCAAATATGGAGGGTAAGAAGTGGGAGAGCATTGAAATAGTTGAGACTGGAGGTAGCAAGGTGTGGGCTATTTGTTACTTGTGCATTTTGTTCAGATTGATGTCACTACTGTGACCTTGTACTCTAGGGACGCAATATCCTAGCAGCCTGAATCAGATTAGGTGGGTAGTTTTATGCTCAAAAGGATTGATTCATCCTGAAGCAAAGGCATTAAGTTTGATCAGAAAGCATGTGCCTCTAGTGTTGGGATGTCGATATCGTAAGGAAATATTGTTAAGCACTGCTTTTGGGAGTAATCTCTATGGTAGTTTCAATATTCAACTACATGAAAATTGATTTGGTCACTCACAAGCCAAATGCATATCTGCTTTATAATATGGACCAAACAAACCACAGTATTATAAATAAAAGAAAAAGCCAGGATGGCTATAATTGTTTTACACTCAGCTCAGAAACTGTGGTTCACATATGGCTTCTGACTGGAAATTGAACCTGTGGCATCGAGAAAAATTACTCTTTGGAAAATTGTGCTGTGGTGAGTATTGCGCTTATGGAGGAGCTATTGAAAAGGTCAGACAATATAGTTCTAGCTGTACGCTGCTGGTGATTAATAAGGAAACAGAGAATATATGCAACATACCTTTAGATGAAGGTTCATCCAATCTTGAAATGTGTATTTCACTTCTCCTCTCCAAGAATGAAAGCAGGGAACATCCCATTCTGTTGATATTTAATAATGGAATTTGGACGAATCAGACTCCGTATTAACTATTATCCCCAACAGCAGTTTGTATATCTTCTGTTTCTACAAATTTCTTAATTTGCATTAAAGCTCCTTGCATGGAAATTATTTATGGTGGCTATAGCATTAGTAAATGATTTGACATTGAACAAACGTGTGTTCATGACGTGTCATGAATGAGAACATCATTGCCTGAGTGTCATCAGATTTGAATTTTCCCAGCTCAGGATCGACCATCCTTGACTTTTTTTTCCAGTTCGATGAGAAATGGTTGATCCTTACACATAGCAAATTAAATTTGCTAATGTATTTATAATTTATAAATTAAATTCTGTACCTGAAAAAAAGTGTTTTACTTCTGCCATGGGATTTGGAAGTGAGACTTTTATTTAATGCAGCATAAAATCTTTGCAAACAAAGGGTAGTGAATATCTGGAATTTTATCCATAGAATCCTGACTGTGCAGAAGGAAGCCCGCTGAAAGGGCTCCCAGCTAGGCTAACTCTGCAGCCCTAACCTTGTAACCCAACCTAACCAACCTTTGGACACGAAGGGGCAATTATAGCATGGCCACCAAACCTGGAATCCATCTAAACTGCACATATTTGGACTGTGGGAAGAAACTGGAGCACCTGGTGGAAAACCACACAGACACAGCTCAGTTCACAGGATAGCTGGTTCATGATGCAGAGTGAGGCCAACAGCATGGATTCAATTCCGGTACCGGCTGAGATTATTCTTGAAGCAGTCTCTGTTATCTGGGACTGTGGGGTCTTTATTGTCTTGGCTCAATATGCTTGAATCCTTCTCTACCAATTCAGCAGTTTATAAATTAGTTCAAAAGACAATACTTTCCTCCTAGAAGTCTAATAAACAGTGTGCCATTTGAATCTATTCTTCCATTCAAAGTCATGGAGCATTATAGCACAGAGAGTCCCTTCAGTCCATCGTGTCTGCGCTGGCCATCAAACACCTAGCGATTCTAATTCCATTTTCCAGCACTTTCTGAGTAGCCTTGTATGCTAGTGTTCATCTGAAAGCTTCTTAAATATTGTGAGGGTTCATGCCTCTACCATCCCTTTCAGGCAGTGCGTTCCAGATCCCATCACCCTCTGGAGTGAAAACATTTTCCCTCAAATCCTGTCTAAGTCTCCTGCCCCAACCATAAATCTATACCCCTGGTTATTGACCCCGCGTCTGAGAGGAAGGTTTCTTGCACCCGATCTATGTCCCTCATAATTTTGTACACCTCAATCAGGGCCCCTCTCAGCCTTTTCTGCCCAAATAAAAACAACCCCAGCCTAACCAGTGCCTCTTCATAGCTGAAACACTCCAGCCCAGCAACATCCTGGTGAATCTCCTCTGCACTCTCTCAAGTGTAATCATATCCTTTCTATACTGTAGCAATCAGAACTGCACATAGTACTCTTGCTGTGGTCTAACTATGTGTTTTATACAGCTCCATCATAACCTCACTGCTCTTATATTCTATGTCTCAGTTAATAAACGCATACATGCCTTCATCTTAAACAGAATTTAAAGTGCCCAATTCTTTTTTCTTTCCCAATTAAGAGGCAATTTAGCATGGCCAATCCACCTAACCTGCACATCTTTAAGTTGTGGGGGTGAGACCCATGCCGACATGGGGAGAATGTGCAAACTCCACACGGACAGAGACATAGGGCCGGCATCAAACCCGGGTCCTCGGTGCCTTGAGGCCCATATGCCTTCATAACCACCTTATCCATCTTATCAGGGACCTATCCCTCTGCCCCCCAAGATCCCTCTGGCCTTCTTACTTCCTCGTGTCCTACCATTCACTGTGTATTCTCTTGCCTTGTTAGTCCCCCCAAAATGCGTCACTTCATACTTTTCAGGGTTAAATTCCTTTTACCACTGGTCTGCCCATCTGACCAGCCCTCTACATTGTCCTGTAATCTAACACTTCCGCCTTGCTATTTACCACAGCGTCATCTGTGAACTTACTGATCATACCCCTCACATTCACATCTAGATCATTAATGTACACTACAAACAGCTAGGGACCCAGCACCGGTCCTTGAGTTACGCCACTGGGCACAGGCGTAAAAGTCACAAAAACAACCTTTGACCATTATTCTCTGCCTCCTGCCACAAAACCAATTTTGGATCTAATTTGCCAAATTGCCCTGGATCTATTGGTCTCTTACCTTCCTGATCAGTCTCCCATGCGGAACCTTGTCAAAAGCCTTGCTGAAAAGCCCCTGTAGACTACACTAACTGCATTGTCCTCATCTGCACACTTAGTCACCTCCTCGGACAATTCAATCAAGTGAGATAATGGCTGATCTGCATCTGTCCATACACCTTGGCTCCATAGACATTAATATCCATCTCGCAAAATACTATCAGTCCCAGATTTGAAATTAGGGCTGGTTTAGCTCAGTGGGCTAGGTAGCTGGTTTGTGATGCAGAATAAGGCCAGCAGCGCGGGTTCAATTCCCGTACCGTACCGTACAGTAATTTCATATCTGTGACAATAAACGGTTATTGCTATTATTAATTGAGCAAGCACCAAGTAGTTTGAGAGGGGTAGTTACTGATACACTGTTTCTCTTGGCTGGGAAATCTAGACAAGGGAGCACAGTTTCACGATAAGGGACCAATCATTAAGGACTGAGGTGTAGACAAATTTCTTCACTTAAGAGGCTGTGAATCTTTGGAATTCCCAACCTCAGAAGGTTGTGGATGTTCCATGGTTGAATATATTTAGCAGGAATATCATCTTTTTGATATGACAGCATTGCTGCCGTATTCTCCAACATCTTAATTTGGGGTAGAATCAAAATTGGTGCAGATCTGTGCAAACCACTTGTTTGAGCTGGCAAGACTGGATGCTATGTTTAGCGGATGTGAAGAGAAGGGGGTGGGATGGGTGAGGGACTTGTTTTTGTAGGGGCGATTTGCGAGCTTGGAGGAGTTGTTTGGGCGTTCACAGGCAGCGGATTTTAGGTACCTATAGGTTCGCAACTTTGCAACAAAGGTCCTCTGTGGTGCCTCCTTCCTTGTTGGAGAGGGTTTTGTCATTGTTGGAGAGGGTTTTGTCATTGGCAGGAATGGAGGAAGGATGTACCTCGGGGATTTATAGTAGCATCATGGCAGAAGAGGCAGTGTCTATGGAGGGGGTGAAGGCTAAGTGAGAGGAGGAGTTGGGGTGGAGATGGAGGGTCGGTGTGGTGCAAGGCTCTACATAGGGTGAATTCAACAGCGTCATGTGCAGCAACTATTGTATTCCAAGGAATTTCTTCTCATAATGTTATCCTTAGAATACACTTCCTCCAAGGCCGATACCACCTCTCTGTGGCAGTCAGAACTATATGTATTACTGCAGATGTGGTCTAACTAGAGGATTTTGTAGGTATAGCAACATTTCCTAGCTTTCTAGTTATAAAGACAAACAGTTCATTAGCTTTTGTGATTTTTATTTCTTTGGTACCTGACCATTAAATTTTAATGGTCTATGTATATGGATTTGTCAATCTCTTTTGACCTCCACAGTCCTCCATTTTCACTGTTTAAATAATATGCTGATCTACCCATTTATGGTCCAAGATGGATGATCACACATTTACCTGCATTCAAATCTACCTTCCATAGCTTTTGCCCATTCACCTAATGAATCAATGTCACATTGTAATTTTATAGTGTTGTGCACAACACTTACTATGCCACCAATCGCTATGCCATTAGCAAACTTGGAATTGGCCGTTTATTGTGTCACTTTGAAATAAAGTGAGTAGTTGAGGCCATAGCACACATCCTTGTGGCACAACACAAATTACTTCCTTGAGATTTGAGTATACACCTGTTATCCCTTCCATCACCTGAGCAGGTCAATAATTTGTCTTCTATTCCATGAGCTTTCGGGCGGCATGGTGGCGCAGTGGTTAGCGCTGCTGCCTCATGACGCCGAGGACCCGAGTTCGATCCCGACCCCGGGTCACTGTCCATGTGGCGTTTTCACATTCACCCCCTGTCTGCATGGGTCTCACCCCCACAACCAAAAAGATGTACAGGCCAGATAAATTGGCCACTCTAAATTGCCTCTTAATTAGAAAAACTATCGGGTACTCGAAATTTTTTTTTTTTTTAAAACAATTCCATAAGCTTTAATTGTAGTTTCTCGCTTTTGTGGAACTTTATTGATTACCTTTGCAAGTCTATATAAACTGCAAAAGCTAAGGGCCTTGACTATATTCCATCAGTAGAACTAAAGACTTGTGTTCGAGAACTTGCTGTGCCATTAGTGAAGCTGTTCCAGTACAGCTAGCTACAACACTGGCATCTACCTGGTAATGTGGAAAATTGCCCTGGTGTGTCCTGTACACAAAAAACAGGACAAATCCAACCTGACCAATTACCTGTTTATCAATCTACTCTCCATCATCAGTAAATTCTTACTGCACCTAATCAAGGTGAGACCACACCTGGAGTATTGCGTACAGTTTTGGTCTCCTTATCTAAGAAAGGATATACTTAGCATAGAGGAAGAAGTGCAGTGAAGATTGACTAGTTTGATTGCTGCGATGGCAGGATTGTCCTACGAGGAAGGATTGGGTCAACTGGGCCTGTATTCACTCAAATGTAGAAGAATGCGAGGGGATATAATTGAAATGTATAAAATTCTGGCAGGGCTGGCCAGATTGGATGCAGGGATCTTGTTTCCCCTGGTTGGGGGAGGGGGGTGTTCCTGGAACAAGGGACCACAGCCTCAGGATACGGGGTAGGCCATTTAGAACTGAGATGAGGAGAGATTTCTTCACTCAGAGGGTGACGAACCTGTGGAAATCTCTACCTCAGAAGGCTGCGGAGGCCAAGTCACTGAATATATTTAAGGAGGAAATAATCTTCTAGACTCTAAAGGTATCAAAGGGTATGGGGAGAGCATGGGAGCATGGTGTTGAGATGGCAGATCAGCCATGAATATCTTGAATGGTGGAGCAGACTCAAACAGCTCAATGGCCTCCTCTTCCTATTTTGTATGTTTCTAAGTGATGAAAGGAGTCAACAATAGTGCTATCAAGCAGCATTTGCTTAGTAATCTACTCTCTGCTGTTTGGAGGCAAAGAGAGAGTACAGGAGGGAGCTCGAGAACCTAATGGCATGGTGCATTGACAACAATCTCTCCCTCAATGTCGGCAAAACAGGAGCTGGTCATCGACTTCAGGAAGCGAAGTGTCGTATACGCTCCTGTCTGCATCAATGGTGCTGTGGTGGCATCGAGTATAAAAACTGGCAAGTCATGCGATACTTGTCTATAATTTGGTAAGGCCACATTTGGAATATTGCGCACATTTCTGGTCGCCACACTGCCAGAAGACTGTGGAGGCTTTGGAGAGGGTGCAGAGGTGGTTTACCATGATGTTGCCTGGTCTGGAGGGTGTTAGCTTTGTGGAGAGGCTGAATAGACTTGGACTGTTTTCATTAGAACGACGGAGGTTGAGAGGTGACCTGATAGCAGTCTACAGGATTATGAGGGGCATGGATAGAGTGGATGGGCAGGTACTCTTTCCCAGGGTGGAGGGGTCAGTCACCAGGGGGCATAGGTTTAAGGTCCGTGGGGTAAAGTTTAGAGATGTGCGAGGCAGGTTTTTTTACACAGAGGGTGGTGAGTGCCTGGAACATGTTGCCAGGGGAGGTTGTGGAAGCAGATACATTAACGGCGTTCAAAAGGCCGTTATTTAAAATACATGTCTAGGATGGGTATAGTGGGATACAGCACAAGGAAGTGCTGAGGTTTTTGGTCAAGGTTGGTATCATGACCGGTATAGGGTTGGAGGGCCGAAGGGCCTATTCCTGTGCTGTATTGTTCTTCGTTCTAACCATCTCCTTTGATATTCAATGGCATTACCATGAATTCTCCACTATCAACATATTTGGGAGTTACCATTGGCTGGAAACTGAACTAGACTTGCATATTGGCTACAAGAGAAGGTCAGAGGCTGAGAATCCTGACACCCAAAGCCTGATGACCATCTAAGCACAACTCAGGAGTGTGATGGAATGCTCTTCACTTGCCTGAATGACTGCAGCTCCAGCAATCCTTGAGCAGCTTGACACTATCCAGGACAAAGCAGTCCATTTGATTGAGGCTACATCCATCACCTTAAACACTCACTCCCTCCACCAGCAATGCACAATGGCAGAAGTGTTTACCATCTACAAGATGCACTGCTGTATTTCATCAAGGCTCATTCAACAGCACCTTTCAAACCCACAATCTCTACCACCCAGAAAGACAAGGGCAGAAGATGCATAATAACACTACCACCTGTAAATTCCCCTATATGCCACTCACCATCCTTACTTGTAACTATATCTCCGTTCCTTCACTCTCACTGGGTCAAAATCCTGGAACTCCATTCCTCATAGCACTATGCGCGTATCTACACCCCATGAACTTCAGCCTTTCAAGATGGCTCACCACCATCCTTCTTAAGGGCAGTGGGCAGTAAATGCTGGGATAGCCAGTGATGCTACAAGAGCAGGTCTTGAAAGAATACATTTTTAAAATCTGAAATGTATGTGTTGCATTTTAATTCTGTGGCTAATATTAAAACTTCCAGTGAGTGAGTGTGTCAATGATGTTTTATAAGAACATCATCATACAATACTTCATCATTTGAGCAGTTTTTTCCCGAACCTGATGGCTTGGGCTTTTGTATGGAGTCATGAGACTATCAAAATTGCTTTTGGGTTGTCACTGGCTTGTCTGGTCAAGTGGTCTCTTTCTGTGCTGTTAACATTCTATGATTTTATATTCCACAGTTCCATTCCATTCACTGTGCACATTCACATATTTCCAGATTATCCAATGAAAGTGCAGTGGCAGATCATGTTGATCCCATCCAAGCTTTTCAGTGGGCTAGGGAAAATTTATGTTTGCAGCAAGAAGGAAACCTAAAGATAGAAGTAAAGGTAAAGTAATTTTAATATTTGTGTTTATTTTTTTTATTTAGGATGGATTTTCTCTTGTAATTTTGCCATTTACAATTTTGTGGTGTGGCACTACCTTATCTTGGCTGGAAACCTGACAGGAGAAGCTGTCTATCATTTGTGAGTTTCTTAGCAGGAAGCAGTTCTGTAGATTTCCATACCTTTGGAGATTTTATTTTGGCCTATATAATTTGGCTAATTCAGCTGGGACAGAGAGCTCCAAACCATAGAGAATAATGTATAGAATGTTATGGGGCCCATGGTTGCTCCTACACTGTACAATGGAGTCTAGTACTTGTTCCCTTGGAATTAGATATAGAATGGTATCAGGCAGGCCAGGTGAGACTTGTAATAGATTACAACCTGATGTTTAAACAAATAATTTTGGAAAGGTGATATACTGATAATTTAATTTAAATTGTATTAAACATACTCACTGTATTGTATCTAATGCTAATACCCATTTGCATTTTGGTTTGATGTTTATGGATTTATGCCAATATTTTCTCTTTGAAAAGCACCTAATACTATGGAAAAAAAAATACACGCCATCATTTTACAATCAACATATCAGTGAAATCCTAATTTTGTTGCAGTTAATCAAAACCCTGAGTGAAAGATTTGTGAATCGTTCTGTACTTTACCAACTCCATTACCTTCTAATCTGCACAATCCAAATCTGAATGCCCGTGAATTATCAATGAGTATAAGGAGACTGGGGAAGGCATGTAAAAAGGATTATGACTGGTTGTGTAATAAATTTGCTAACTGCTACAGGGTCCTATGTTTGATAGTAAGTCGTCAAAACAAATAAAGGAACTTGGAGCACATATCTTTTAGAAAGGATGTACTGGTGAGCAGTGTTCCTTCTAAACTGCCCAACTGTACAGCAACCTTAAAATTTCACTTCCAGGCCATGCACAAGTTGGCCCATTTAAGTTACTGCATCTATGCAACCATGCAAACATTTAAAGCACCTACACACTTAATAAGTTGCCTCTGTACTCCTAGAAAAAAAACTAAAGGGTACTTGGCTGGATATGAGGAATAAACAGAGCATAGAAAATATTGTTACGCTCTCTAAAATTGAAGGCTCAATTACATGACCATAAGAGTGTGAAAACCAAGCCTCAAAGTGTTGTTTTAATTCATGACATGGCGTTCCAAAGCTGTCTCAACTTCGTGCCATTTCTTTACTGCTTTGTAGCTGCTTTGTCAATCAAATGTCACTCGAGCTAATCATTTCGCAGGCGCCATCATGTCTACATCTTCAAGCGTTTCCTTGAGTTGTGAGTACTAATGATCTTGCTCACAAGAGCCCACCCTTGTTTCCCTTCGGTTTTTAATGGAGCTTTTGGGTAGATGCTAAAAGTAGATAAAGTGGTTTTCATAAGAAGGAAGGTAAAAATTGTGTGTAAGTCAACTTTTGTAATATTTCTTTCGTGCATGGCTCAAATGTGACATGGACAGGTGGTTGCAGTAATTTATGTGCTCATAATTTGTCAGAAGAGAAAGAAAACTGTCAAAACTGTGCTACAGCAGCATGGTTAAACACAAGTTCTCACCAGTGTCATGGGTGCCTAGTCTGCTCTCCATAGTGGTTAAGAGGCCGGACCACATGCCATAGCTTTTTTTATTTTAATGCGGTGCGGAAAGATCTATTCATTCCAGGAGTGATAATATAAGAAATAGGGCTTGGTTATTTTAAAACAAACTGTATTAAAAGAAAAGAAAACAATATTCAAACTTTTACTTTAGTTCCAACACTGACAGATTACGTGTAGTTTCTTAACCTTAACACATTAGTTCTCATTAAACAACTGTGGGGATGGCACGGGGTGCAGTGGTCAGCACTGGGACTACTGAGGACGCGGGTTCAAATCCTGTCCTTGGGTCACTGTCCGTGTGGAGTTTGCACATTCTCCCTGTGTCTGCGTGGGTTTCACCCCCACAACCCAAAGATGGGCAGGTTAATGGATTGGCCATGCTAAATTGCCCCTTAATTGGAAAAAATTGTATTTGGGAACTTTAAATTTATTTTAAAAAACAACACTATACATGAGCATGTAGCTCTTGTTCTACTTACACAAACAGACAAGGCAATACTTGTATTTACAAAACAATTTTCTTCTGTTAAGGACATTTGTTCAGAACCTTTTCCCCAGGTCTGCTTTGGTAGCAACTGCCGTGACCTTTCTGCTCGGTTTTCATAGACTTCTCTGTAACTGTTGAAAACTATGTTTTGTGTGTCTCTCTCTCTAAGCTTCGATCAGCTCCTCAAACAAAGGTTCGCCCTTGAGGTGGCCAAACTTGATTCTATTATTGTTGTCTTGGCTGGTTGCCCCCTCTCGTTTATACAAAAGAACAGAGCTATACCATTTATATGCAACCAACCTTCCACTGATGGACAAATAGGTCGTCAGACTCTATGATGGGCTAATGGCTGGTCAAACAAGTTGTCTCAATTGACAATGGATCTCAAGTGGATCATCCTGGCAGAACTGAGGCATCTGTGTATTTCCACAAATGAGGTTAAGTCTGAATGGGGCAAGGTAATGGGGTGCATCCCTCTGTCTCTGCTGCTGGCAGTCTTTTCAGTCTGGTTAACACCTAAATTGTCTGACACATCTTGGACCCCATATCTGGACCCAGGTTCCTATATCTCCCTATGATGGCGCCTGTGAATACCTACTGTCAGTCATGTTCTTTGAAAAGATGCTGAGCAGAATCTTTATTTATAACATAAGGCAAATCTTGTACTCCACAACTGACTTTTTAAGGGAATAAAATTGCATGGCAAACATTGAATTAAAGGAAATACAACTAAAGAAACCATCCTGCCAAAAAGCATACTTCAGACATGACCCTGCCACGCTCTATCTCTTGTTCCAAGCTACTTGATAGGATCCCGGAAAGTAGAAATTAGTTGTGTTTGTGTAACCTTTCTCATTGCTCCTACAGAAAGAAAGGGCCTCAATTATGTTTGAAATGCGAGTTCTAGCCGATGCATCTCCTTAATTGCATCTTTTTCTAAAGTATCAGTTCTCTATTCATATTTGTGAACTGAACCCTTTTCTACCAATAGTGTTGTGATGAAGATGTGAGATTTTGCTTGACCATTTAATATATTTTGATGTCCTCTGCCAAATTGATCAAGTACAGAGAGAATGAATAATGAAAACCATCCTCATTTGTATGATAAGCTGTATATCCCGATGCTGCTCTTTTTGCCTACCCTCCTTGAAGGTTTCAAAATGCAGATTTCATTTGAGTTACTCATACTCTGAGGAAAATATAAAAATGCTGTCAGTTTTAAATATTGAATACCTATGAAATAAAAATGAAGTATCCTGACAGGGCTCTGAAAAATCTGTGTTCCCTCTGCTTAGCAGCAAGATTGTTTTATTTTCATCCAAGGGATTTTCACCATGTCATATTTTACCCAATGTCTCAACAACAACTTTCAGTTATATAGTGCATTTAATGAATTAAAGCATCCCAAGGTACTTTACGTGGGCATTGCCAAACAAAATGTGAAACCAAGCCACATAAAATATTTGGACAAAGACCAAAGACTGCCAAAAAAGGTGGGTTTTCAGGAGTATCTTAAATGAGGGGAGAGGAGCAGAGTGGATTATAGAGGGAAGTCCAGAGCTTAGGACCCAGGCAGCTGAACCGAAGAGGTTGGCTGGAGTGCGTTAAAATAGTCAAGTCCAGAACTGGTGTCATGTGAGTGTCCCTTTAAGAAAGGTTTTTGTCTTATCACACGGTTTCAGTGATGTCAATGTGTGGGTGGAGCTGGGCTGTGGCTGTGAGGTTTTTTGGTTTCAGTTTCAGTTTGACTGCTGTGGTCGAGGAGAAAGAAGTGCTCCCTGTCTTTCTATATTTTCATTTTTAAAACTGTTCCAGAAGGAAACAGGTTGTGGCTACCTGCTTTGGTAACTTAAAAGGTATAGTTTGCTTTCCGGAAGGAGTTTGAATCTGCTTGTTGAGGCTGGTTCAGAATTTCAGGAAAATGACCAGTCCCGTTCAAGTGAGAATACAGTGTGCTGGGCCACGCCGCCCTTGAATAGGGTTTTGTATTTATTGGATTTTGTTTTTGAATTGGAACAGTTAAAGGGGGAATTCATTAAAGGTTGTACATAGATTACTGTAGCTGTGTGGTGTCTTTATGTTTGTAATTGATAAAAATTCTTGCTTGTGTTTATATATATATATTGTGTATATATATATATATATATGTGTGTGTGTGTATATATATATATTTATATACATATATATGTGTTAACTATATTCTTAGAATAAACCTTGTTTTGATTAAAGTGTCTATGGAATCTGCTGAATTACACCTGAGGCGAGGGTTTTTGTGCTCATCCTAGCCAAATTCAACATATAGGTTGTAGATCAGGTGAACTCCATAATACACATTGGAGTTTCTAAGCCCTGGCCCATAACAGTCGCAAAGCAACAGTTTTTTTTTCCAAATTATTCATTTACGAGGAGTGGGCATCGCTGGCTAGGACACCCTTTATTGGCCATCCCTAGTTGCCCATGACAAGGTGGTGGTGAGCTGCCTTATTGAACCTTCTTAGTGCAGATACACCCGCAGTACTGTTTGGGAAGGAATTCCAGGATTTTGACCCAGCAACAGTGAAGGAACAGCCTTATGTTTCAAAGTCAGGATGGCAAGTGACTTGCAGGGAAACTGCAGGTGGTGGTATTCCCAAGTATCTGCTGCTCTTGTCCTTCTAGATGGTACTGATCGTGGATTTGGATGTTGCTGCCTAAAGAACCTTGTTGAGTTCCAGCAGTGCATCTTGTAGATGGTACACACTGCTTCCACTGTTTGTCGGTATTTGAGGGATTGAATGTTTGTGGAAGGGATAGCAATCAAGCGGGCTGCTTTGTCCTCAATAATGTCAACCTTCTTGTGTGTTGTTGGAGCTGCAACATCCTGGCAAGAAGAGAGTATTCCATTACACTCTTGACTTGTGCCTTGTAGATGGTGGACAGGATGTGAGTTACTCACCGTAAAATTCCTAACCTCTGACCTGCTCTGGTAGCCACAGTACGTATATGACTAGTCCAGTTCAGTTTCTGCTCAATGGTAACCCCGAAGATGTTGATAGTGGGGGATTCAGCGATAGTAATGTCATTGAATGTCAAGGGGCGATGGTTATGTTGAGCCTCTGGTCGCTCTACTATCACAAGAGGTCAAACAGTCATGTATCAACCAAACACTCTGCACTGAACTTATTGATTTAACACGATTTATTCACTAAACTTGCATCAAATACACAATGTATTCAAATCTTATGCTATACAAATGATCACAATTTGCCTCAAGACTCACAGCTCCAAACATAAGTAGATATTACCCCTTTGAACTGAATTGGCCAAATTCTTCTTGTAGGTCTGCTCTGCTCACTACGACTTCACCCAGGGCACGGAATGCACGTGGTTTTCCTATATGTTATCACTGAAGGAAAAGTCTTTGATGCTTGATTCTTTTCTCCCCTGACCTCTGTCACAGGCAGGTCAAACTCGTGTTCTATTTTAAACTGTCGAATGGCGTCTTTCTTCTAACCATAGATTCATATTCCAGATATTGTCCTCCAATATTCAGTGTTATGGGAGAGGTGTTTTAAGAACCCCAAAATGTATCATGGAGTCCAACCAAACCCCCCCCCCCCTCCCCAGGTGTGGTATTACAATTATAGACACGTGGTTTTTAAAACTGTTATAACCTGCCTGCTTACCATTGGCTAATGACAATCCCACAATCCTGTGAGAGTATGAGCTTCCCCAATGAGGGAGGTAGAGAAATCATTAATAGACTCCCTGCATATATAGAGTTGGCCAGTTTGGAACCAGCAGGGAGAGAGAGAGAGGAGTGAGCTGCAAGGGAAGTTGCTGCTGTTGTATATATATATGTTATTTTAAATAAATGTTATTTCTTTGTATCCTGAAGACTCGTGCTGGATTCTTTGTGGCCTTCACAAAAAACACAAAACAATATTTATTCCATCAACTCAACTTAACCTTCTAAAATAAACATTGGATCTCTTAACACCCCTTACTTCAAAGATAACCCCGAAAATAATACACTACCCAATCCTGCAAACTGTTCTTTTAAACATCCAAAAAACATCAACCCTTCAAAAATAGGAGCACAACAGGTTACATTCAATATATTTATAGTCTTTGGATTTGCAGAAATCACCAGACCAGCTCTTTTCCTTCCAGCTGCTCTCTCAAACTGAAACTAAAAACTTCAAAAATGGCTGAGCTAAAACCCAGCTCCACCCACACTCTGACATCACTGCATTTCTTAAAGGTACATTGCTTAAACATCCATTTCTTAAAGGCACTGTCACATGACATCAGACATTGTGGTCAAAGGTGCCAGCTCGGAGTTCCTCTTCCTTGCGTTTTGCAAATTTCCAATCTGTGCAGTGCAAACTTTCCATAAACAGATCAAGTTCATTCAAGTTGCCCAAGGCCTCCCACCATGCCTGTAATCAGTCATTTTAGCACAAACAGGGCCTTAGTGCTGCAGTTGGATCCTCTCTTGTTGGAGATGGTCATTGCCTGGCACTTGTGTGACACGAATTTAACTTGCTACTTGTGAGCCCAAGCCTGGATATTGTCCAGGTTTTGTTGCATTTAGACTTGAACTGTTTCAGTGTCCGAGGAGTCATGAGTGGTGCTGAACATTGTGCAGTCATCCGCAAACGTTCCCACTTCTTACCTCATGATGGAAGGGAGGTCATTGATGAATCAGCTGGAGATGCTTGGACCTACAACACTACCCTGAGGAATTCCAGAAGTGATATCCTGGAGCTGCAGTGATTGATTTCTGGCCACCACAACCAACTTATTCTGTGCTAGATATGACTCCAACCAGTGGAGAATTATCCCTCTGATTTTCATTGACTTCAGTTTTGCTAGGGCTCCTTAATGCCATATGTGGTCAAATACTGCCTTGATGTCAAAGGCAGTCATTCTCACCTCAAATCTGCAATTCCACTCTTTTGTCCATGTTTGAACCAAGGGTATAATAAGGTCAGTAGCTGAGTGACCCTGGTGGAACCCAAACTGAGTGTCCATGAGCAGGTTATTGCTGAGTAAGTACCGCTTGATAGCACTGTTGATGACTCCTTCCATCACTTTGCTGATGATAGGGCGATAATTGTCCGGATTGGGTTTGTCACATTGTCACAATTTTCCACATTGCCAAGTAGATGCCAGTGCTGTTGCTTATTGGAACAGCTTCGCAAAGGGCGTGGCCAGTTCGGGAGCACAAGTCTTCAGGACTATTACCGGAATATTGTCAGGGCCCATAACCTTTGCAGTATCCAGTGCCTTCTCCCATTTCGTAATGGGGCAGCATGGTAGCACAGTGGTTAGCACTGTGGCTTCACAACTCCAGAGTCCCAGGTTCGATTCCCAGATAGGTCACAGTCTGTGTGGAGTTTGCACGTTCTCCCCGTGTCTGCGTGGATTTCCTCCGGGTGCTCCGATTTCCTCCCACTGATCCCAAAAGATATGCTGGTAGGTAATTTGGGTGTTCTGAATTCTCCCTCTTTGTACCCGAACAGGCGCCAGAATGTGGCGACTGGGGGCTTTTCACAGTATGCTCTTCATTGAACCAGAGTTGATCCCCTTGCTTGGTGGTAATGTTAGATTGGAAGATATGCCAGGTCACAAAGTTCCAGATGAAATGAAAAAATGAAAATTGCTTATTGTCATGAGTAGGCTTCAATTAAGTTACTGTGAAAAGCCCCTAGTCGCCACATTCCGGCGCCTGTTCGGGAAGGCTGGTACAGGAATTGAACCATGCTGCTGGCCTGCCTGGGTCTGCTTTCAAAGCCAGCGACTTAGCCCAGTGTGCTAAACCAGATGAGCTGAGTCTGGGATGAAAATGGGCAGTGGTATGGAGGAAGAAATACACAACCTTGGTGATGGGGAGTTTATGGGGTCATAACCTCAGCTCAGGCTCAAATAGGCGACACTGTAGCAAGTGGTCTGTTCTGGCCTCAGGCTAGGGAAGAGGAGTGCAGTCAGTCAGTGGCTAGGGAACAAAGATGTAGTAGATCATAGAATCATAGAATTCACCCAACCTTTTTCGGACACTAAGGGCAATTTAGCATGGCCAATCCACCTATCTTGATATTTAATTGGAGGAAATTTGTTCACTTCTGTTAATAGATGTTGATCTAGCAGAAAAACAAATTGAAGCTGGTGGTTAAGTCTCGAGGCATTCCACAGTGGCTTAAAGACAATTAATTACTTTTGAAGCACAGGCATGTGTTATATACGACCTTTCACATTGTATGTACAAAAATATTTTACAGAAAATGTGTTTAATGTTTGAAGTGTAGTTACTATTGTTATATGCAAATTGAATCAATTTGTTCACCGCAAGATTCTACAAAAAAATCACAAAAATAAATGACCAAATAATCTGTTTTGATAGTTTTAGCTATGAAAGTCGCCATGGTCCCCGAGGATCATAAGCTGCTCTCCCCTTTTGAGAGAGAGAGCTGACTGGTGGTGTTTTAACCTGAGGATCATCACACCTCAATTGAGAGGCAAGATTGAGAAGGCAGGACTTTCATGAATAACCTCAGCCGGTACGGGAAATGAGGAATTGCTCTGCATCATGAACCAACTGAGCTAACCACCTTGAGTTTTAGTTAACAGGTAAATGCTATCCAGAACACTTGGAGAACTTTCTGTTTCTCTTTTAATGGTCACAAAGAGTCATAAGACATAGGAGCAGAATTAGGCCACTTGGCCCATCAAGTCTGCGCCACCATTCAATCATGGCTGATATTTTTCTCATCCCCATTCTCCTGCCTTCTCCCCATAACCCCTGATCCCCTTATTAATCAAGAGTCTTTCACACCTACTGTGACACCTACCTGTATAGGCAGATGGGAACCATGTTTAGCATCTATTCTGAAGAATGGCAACTCCAAAAATGTAATTCCTCAGAACTGTACTGAAGTGTTAGTCTCGATTATGCCCTCAAATCTTTGAATGAGACTTGAACCTGCAATCTTCTAATTCTGAGCTGAAAATGCCAAAAACTGTTGGGAATGTGGTAACCATTTTATGAAGGCAGCAGGATGAATGACCAGTTCCATTGTCCTTTTTGGTAGGATATCAAGAGCACACTTTTCTCTTCTTCAAGTGGTGCAACATGGGTTTGGAACACCCATCTGAGCCAGCAGATCATGCAGATGTGTTATGAAGACAGGAACTTCTGACAACGCAACAATCTGGAATAAATGCATTTTCAGCCAGCTTATTTACTTCAGCCTAGTGGGGTGTTTTATTAGGATCTTGCCATTTATTACAGTTTCCACATTCCCTATAGTGTTGACATTCTTGCCTCTGAATTAGAAGGTTGCAGGTTCAAGTCTCATCCCAAGACGAGCACATAATCTCGTTGACAATCCATAGCAACACTGGGTGTGACAATTTTGAGGTACCATCCTTCAGATAAGATCCTAAACTGCGGCCTCATGGCCTATTCAAGTGGGTGTGAAAGACTCTATGGCATTATTCAACGAAAAATAGGAAGTTCTCCCAATGTCCTGGATAGCATTTATCTGTTAATCAACACCACAAAAACAGATTGGTCATTTATTTTGTTGCTTTTTGTTGGTTCACGTTGCTTGCAGATTGATTGCTCTGTTTGTTTCAGAGGCTGGAGTGCTGCTAACCAAGGCTTACTGGTATTAGAATTAAGCAAACATATAAGGAAGACATTTTCCAACTCAATAGTATGCTTCGGTGAGGGTCATTTTAAAAGAAACACATAAAATCGGGTACATAAAAGTTTCACATCAAACCAACTTTATTGCATTTGTTGTGTTGCATTCCTCTTATAGGTAAATGTAAAAGATCCATGGCACAATTATAAAAGGACCAGAGATATCTCTTGGTGTTATGAGCAGCGCTCTTTCCTAATCCAACACCAACAAAACCGATTTTTTATGTTCTTTCTTTGGGATCCTGCTATACATTAATTTACTGTCAGGTTTGCTTAGAAAAACAAACGTTATACGTCAAAGTTAGTTCATTAAATGGAAGTAGGTTTTGGGGCATCCTAAGGTTCATTTTCGGGCAGCACAGTAGCATAGTGGTTAGCACCGTGGCTTCACAGTGCCAGGGTCCCAGGTTCGATTCCCCGCTGGGTCACTGTCCGTGCGGAGTCTGCACGTTCTCCCTGTGTCTGTGTGGGTTTCCTCCGGGTGCTTCGGTTTCCTCCCACAGTCCAAAGATATACAGGTTAGGTGGATTGGCCATGCTAAATTGCCCTTAAGTGTCCAAAAAGGTGCGGAGGGGTTATTGGGTTACGGGTGGAAGTGAGGGCTTAAAGTGGGTTAGTACAGACTCGATGGGCCGAATGGCCTCCTTCTGCACTGTATGTTCTATGTTCATGAAAAGTGCTAGATAGTTTCAAGTTAATTCATTGGCACAATGGCTTTTCATCTCACCTCTGTCCTCCTCCCCTATGCTTGGTGGGATCGATTTGTTGAACCACTGAAAAGATTGAAAGTACATTTCACATGTAAGTATTAAGCAAAGAATGCTCTGACTTTTTCAACATCTCATACCAGCATTGAGCTTCCACCTGACCATGTCAGTTTCTCAGCAAATAGAAAATATAGGGTCTGCAATTGATCTTCACTCAATATCAATGGTTGGATAATTTTGTATCTGCCTCTATCTTTAAAAGATTAGGCATTGCCAGAGTTGTTTTCTCTCCTATCAGGTACTGGCTTTGCAATAAGTTAGTAGGATTGCTAGCTGCTTATGCCTTTTATACATACGGATTTTCATGTCCTGTTGTTTAAAATAAATGTATGTTTTTTTTTCAAAGGTTGCTGACACAAACTGTTGGACTACTATATGTTGGCAATTACGAACCCCCTTTTGCACAGATGAAGGTAAGTGATTAAATCAATGCAGTGATTCAAAGTTCCGTGCAGCTTTTGTCCACTGATGTGTGTTGTATAAATTCGAAAGCTCATGTTGTCTTAGTGATGAAATTTATGTGGAACAAATTATATGCAAAGCTGAGTGACGTTTCGTATTAATGGAAAAATAATTTTTTGTTACAGATACAAATAATTACAATGGATGATCATTTATGGACATGTTTATGGACATGTTGTGCTCCATTGTGAAACGTGCCAGTAATGAATGCGCTATTCACATTAAACATATTGATACATTTGAGAATTTGGCACAATTGAGAAATCCAGTTTACAATATACTAAGAAAAAGCAAGTTGCCCGAGGGATTTTTCAGCTCTGTGTCAAGAATAGAACAGCATCAAATATAGTCCGATCTTGCAGATATCCAAACCGTAATCTGTTCCCAGTCATGTTAAATTATGTTAAATGGTAAACCATAAGTCATGAGAAATCTATGCCAAAATGAATTTGCAATATTATTTTACAATGGACATTCATCATTTTTAAAAATGTAGTGATTGAGGGAAAGTGGAATTACGGTTTAAAAAGGTGATTTACAAAAAAATCGTATTTTTTCTCTTGACTTCATCAAAACTTTTGTTTCCTAATGGCGCATTACTGGGTTTAGAAAACATTTTCAAGTTATTGTACATTTTGGAAACGTGGTTATATTTATATCTTCATCAGATATTAAGGCAGATGTTCCCTCAGATCCATATATAAATTTGATAGAATATTTAAGGAATTAGGTTGAGACCAGTATTGAATGCCATGATATTTTAAAAGTTATAATTGTGGTAATTAAACAGTTGGATGTTTGGTGCTCAATAATAAAGTTACACAATCTATCACTTGGGTTGGGTTTAATCCTTTTCTAACATGCCAATTAATAAACAGTACCAATTGAAAATTGAGGCTTGCATTCTTAATTTAACAATTGGACGAGGGAAGTAAATAAAAAGTACTGGCTTCACATCCGACACTTTTATTACTTTGAAGTGTTATGTTATGTAGGTGAATGCACAGCAGTTATTCACAAACTGGAATATCTTCCACAATCAGTTAATCTGCTTTTGTTGATGCATGAGGGTAGATCACTAGTCTAGACAATGAGAGACCCTGCATCTTAAATAATTCAGTGAGATATTTCTAACTTCTACTGGAACAGGTGATAGAACTTTGTTTTAACATCTCATCTGAAGAATAGCAGCATTTCAACACTTTCTCAGCAAATGCACTGGAAAGTTAACCTGGTGTATGTGCTTTCCTCTGCCGTGAACCCACATCTTTCGACTCATTTGCCTCGCCATATACAATTGAACTGTTTGGATTGGAATTCCTCAAACTCAATTCACTTGACTTAAAACTGGTCGAAACAGCGATTTCTTCGACCAGATGAGTCCTGGCGAAGGTGGGCAAGATGGTGAAGGAACAGGGTACAGAGCTGCAGGAGGTAGGGGTTGCTGTGTTGAGGAAGATCAAATAGATTGTTTGTTTGGGAGTGGAAATGGTGAAGATGGTGACCGATAATAAGGGTTTGAGGGCTAGGATAGAGTACATTGAAAATCGGGTGAGAAGACAGAATTTGAGGGTGGTTGGACCAGGAAAAATAAAAAAAATTAAGATGGGCAAAGGAGCATTGGAACAGCAGATGGGAGGGCCATGAGGTGTGAATAAATCCAAATGTCGGTTCGGAGCTCGCCAGAAGGCTTGCAGCTTCTACGTCTAAGACAGCTCTGTGTTGTAAGAAAGTTTACTTTGGCATGATTTACCCCGCCCATCTTTGGGTGACCTATGAGAAAGAACACTATTACTTTGAGACTCCAGAGTAAGAAATAGATTAGGGTTGAAATAATTGTATTTTATACGAATATGTTTGAAATGGGGAGGGTTATTTGAATGTTACTATTTGTCTGTTCATTCTTGTTAATGTTTGAAGAGGTATTTGTGGGGCTGTCTGTCACTTTATATGAAAAATTGTATTATGGTGGTTGGTGGGATGGGTGTTGTGTTGACCGTTATTGTTTGCAATTAGAATTTATAAATCAGTTTTGGGTAAGTAGAGCTGGTTTGGTACTCTGAACAAAAGCTACGGCTCTAGCTAGATTAATTAGTTTGTTAACAGAGGCAAAGAGAAGGGGTTATCGCGGTTTATACAAGGGGGGGGATTCATTTAGTTTGAGCTTAGGGGTTTATCAATCGGGTGGGTAGGGTTTGGTATGGGAGAGGGGGGTATTTGGGGTTCTGTCTAGAGCCTACTGGGTTGTTTGGGTGTGGTATCAAATAACAAAGAAAATTACAGCACAGGAACAGGCCCTTCGGCCCTCCCAGCCTGCGCCGATCCAGATCCTTTATCTAAACCTGTCGCCTATTTTCCAAGGATCTACTTCCCTCTGTTCCCTGCCCGTTCATATATCTGTCCAGATGCATCTTAAATGATGCTATCGTGCCCGCCTCTACCACCTCCGCTGGCAAAGCATTCCAGGCACCCACCACCCTTTGGGTAAAAAACTTTTCACGCACATCTCCCTTAAACTTTCCCCCTCTCTCCCTGAAATTGTGATCCCTTGTAATTGACACCCCCACTCTTGGAAAAAGCTTGTTGCTATCCACCCTGTCCATAACTCTCATAATTTTGTAGACCTCAATCAGGTCCCCCCTCAACCTCCGTCTTTCCAACGAAAACAATCCTAATCTACTCAACCTTTCTTCATAGCTAGCACCCTCCATACCAGGCAACATCCTGGTGAACCCCCTCTGCACCCTCTCTAAAGCATCCACATCCTTCTGGTAATGTGGAGACCAGAACTATACGCAGTATTCCAAATGTGGCCTAACCAAAGTCCTATACAACTGTAACATGACCTGCCGACTCTTGTACTCAATACCCCGTCCGATGAAGGCAAGCATGCTGTATGCCTTCTTGACCACTCTATCGACCTGCATTGCCACCTTCAGGGTACAATGGACCTGAACTCCCAGATCTCTCTGTACATCAATTTTCCCCAGGACTCTTCCATTGACCACATAGTCTGCTCTTGAATTAGATCTTCCAAAATGCATCACCTCGCATTTGCCTGGATTGAACTCCATCTGCCATTTCTCTGCCCAACTCTCCAATCTATCTATATTTTGCTATATTCTCTGACAGTCCTCCTCGCTATCTGCAACTTCACCAATCTTAGTATCATCTGCAAACTTGCTAATCAGACCACCTATACCTTCCTCCAGGTCATTTATGTATATCACAAACAACGGTGGTCCGAGCACGGATCCCTGTGGAACACCACTAGTCACATTTCTCCATTTTGAGACAGTCCCTTCCACCACTACTCTGTCTCCTGTTGCCCAGCCAGTTCTTTATCCATCTAGCTAGTACACCCTGAACCCCATACGACTTCACTTTCTCCATCAATCTGCCATGGTAAACTTAATCAAATGCAATCGGTGGGTGTCACAAATTAATCAGAATGGAATAGAAACGCTACAGTCCATTGAGTCTGCACCGACCCTTGTGTGGAGGCGGGATACCTGGTAATAGTGATTGCTGATCATGTCCTGTATTATATGGGCATGATGGTTGGGTCTGGCCCCACTCACTGCCCCACTTGATAAGAGTTTTTGTGAAAGGGTCTCCTCTGTCATCAAGGAATACTTGAGATTTAACAAGAGTGAGCAGATTTTCCCTTCTACATTATGGGAGACGTTGAAGGTAGTCGTTAAAGATGAGATTATGTCCTTTGAGGCAAAGGAGAAGAGCAGAGAGACCGAGGTGGACAGTCAATACTCGATCAATCGGACACCAGAATTGCTGACCACTACAAAGAAGCTACAATTGGAGTTTGAGCTTTTATGCACAGAGAGGGCAGTTCACCTGCTACAACATTCAAGTGAGCTCTTTATGAACATGGGGATAAGGTTAGTTGCTTGCTAGCCCATCACCTGAAGTGACAGGTGGCCCCTCGGGAAATTGTGCCAGTTAGGGATGTGGAGGATAGACTGGTTTTCACCCCAGCCAAGATTAATAGGACTTTTTTTTCACCAGACTTATTGGTGGTTTTGTTCCCTTGCATATTCTTCTAAACAAACACCATCATTCGTCTTGGAAGGCTCGCCAGGAGGAGGTTTTCCTCAGAGTAAAGCAATTGCTGCATTCCTCAAACCGGGACCGGATAGGTTCCCGATTGAATTTTATAAAATGTTTGCTGGGCTGCTGGCCTCAGTGCTGCTTGAGATGTTTGAGAATTCTCTGATGCGGGGGATGTTGCCAGCCTCATTGGTGCAGGCGACGATCTCCTTGATACTGAAGAAAGACAAGGACCTGGTGGAATGTAGGTCGTACCGCCTCATTTCTTTATTGAAAGTGTTGCACAGTTGTTGGCAAATGTCTTGGCTAGACGCATGGAGCCCTGCCTACCAAGGATCATATCGGAGGAGCAGATGGGATTTATCAAAGGGAGACTGCTGTCGGTCAATATCTGAAGGCTGGTTAACATAGTTCTGTCCCCCTAGCCGTTCCCTGAAACGGAGGTGATGATCTTTCTAGATGTGGAGAACACTTTTGATAGGGTGCCGTGGTGCTATTTATATTTGAGGTCTTGGGTAGATTTGACTTTGGGCCGTGTTTATTTCCTGGATCTGATCTTTGTATAGAGCACCCACTGCAAGATTCCGCGGCAATGCTTTAAATTTGAAATACTTCCGACACTGAAGAGGCACGAGACAGAATTGCTCACAGTCACTTCTGTTGTTTGCCCTGGGTATTGTGTCTTTGGCTATTATGCTGAGGACATCCATGAAGTGAAGGGATATAGATAGGGGGGGGGGGGGGGGGGGGGGGGGGGAGCATAGGATATCTTTATATGCGGACAACCTTTTATTGTATGTGACGGACCCTCCCTCCAGTGAAGAGAAGAGAATGATGCTGCTGGTGAGGTTTGGCTCCCTTTTCAGGGTATAGATTGAACCTGGGTAAAAGCGAACATTTTCGCTGAATCTCCCATTAAGAAGTTGCCTTTTCACCTGGCCAGGTACAGTTTTCATTATCTGGGTGCCCAGGTGGCCCACAACTAGGCCTCGTTATGGAAGCTAAATTTTGGCATCCTGGTTAAAGCGGTGAAGGAGGACCTAAGAGATGGGATAGCCTCCCGCTGACTTTAACGGGAAGGGTCCAGTTGATTGAAGTGAATGTCCTTCTAAGATTTTTGTTTTTGTTTCGGTGCCTTCCAGTTTTCCTCTCGCAATCATTCTTTGACAGGAGTTAAGAAGATGATCTTGTCCTTTATTTGGGATGGCAGGACTCCACGGATCCTTAGGGGTATTTAACAAAGGAATAAATAAATCAGGGAGTCTAGCGTTACCCAACCTGTTAGATTATTATTAGGCAGCGAACACTGAAAAGATGTGGGGGTGGTATAGAGGAGTGGCATCTATGTGGGGGTGGATGGAGAGGAATAATAGTGAAGGCACTAGCTTGAGGCCATTCGTTACAGTTCCCCCAATGAAATGGACTGCTAATCCGGTGGTGGTGGCCCCTTGAAAATATGGGGACAGTTTAGACGGCACTTTAAACTGGCAGCTATGTCGATGTTAACACCAGTGTGGAAACAGTCGTTTTGTGCTGGCGATTTTAGATTCGTCCTTTGGGGCTTGAAGGGAGGAGGGGTTAGAGAAGCTTGGTGATTTGTTTGTTGTTGGTAAGTTCTTGAGTTTTGAGGAATGGTTGGAAATGTATAGGCTCCCAAAAACTAACCAGTTTCGATACTACCAGGTGTGAAAGTTCATGTGCAGGGAGATTGGGGCCCGGTACATCACACGCACATGTTCTGGTCCTGCCCTGGGCATCTGGTCTCCTCCTTCAGTATCTTGTCATGAATTCTTGTGGTTGACTTGGAACCATGCCCTTTGGTAGCTATCGTTTGGATCTCAAACTTATTGGAGTTACAGACGGGCGAAGAGGGATGCTCTTGCCTTTGCTTCATGACCTAAAGGCAAGTCCTGTTTGGTGTTCAGCTCTGCCCAGTGCAGCGGATTGGCTCAGCGTCCGGATGGAAATTTTGAACTTGGGGGGGTTTACCTGAGGTGGCAGTCATTTATTTCCTTTTTCAGAGAGTTGGTCACTGTCAGATGCTAGGGGAGAGGGGGACATATGGGATTGGTTATTGTTTCTTTAGGGTTGGGGGTTGGATGATAGGGTTGAAATATTGTTAGCTGTTTTACATATATGATTGTAAAGATACTATTCTGAAAATTGTTATCAAATTAGTTTTGTTTTAAACAGAATGGTGGTGGGAGGGGTTGGGTGGTGTGAAACATTTTTCTATGAATCTGGCTGAATATTTTGTATGTTTGCAAACTGAAGTTTGTTCTTCGAATAATAATATTTATACATTAAAAAATTTACCTGTTGAACAAAACATCACTTGTTAATGTGTTGCCAAGATAAAAGATTGATCAATCAAGCCAGTATTTTGTTTCATTTTGGAAAATAACTACTAAATGGAGTATATTGTTTTATATCTTGTTACATTGCTTCGTGTTGGGCCAAAAACGCACCAGGGAAAGTAAAAGCTCTTTTCGAATTCCTTCACTTCATTCAAATTATTTGGTAATGCACATTTTTAAACCTCAAACTCAGAATTTGAATTGAGCAAAATAACATCCCATGCAAAGAATTTGGACAACTCATTGAGATGTTAGTATTTCGATATTTGTTTAGTTACTCTACCAAAATTCATCTGGAACAATTTTGTATTTTGTGATTATTTTTTTTAAGTGATTACAGACAGTAAAATTGGAATCTCAAATAGCTTATGTGTTTCTATTTTGTATTGCTGAAGGTTTTGTGCTGATGTGTCTGATATTTTAAATAAAGCAAGGAGAAGAAATGTAGGACATTGAAAGAGTTAGTATGAATTATTAGTTGGCGGGTTGCACTCGAGACCATCTGTATGGCACATTCCTTGGCCATAATGCGCATTTCATGAAGCATTACTATCTTGAGTTTATTCTTGCCATTGTGTTGCTTGTGGCGAAATGGAAATGTGATTTTTTTTTTTTAAATCCCACCAACATTTTTCATTTGGTTATGATCTGTGCCTTGTAAGAAGAAGAATGAAGGAAAATGTTAGCTAAGGTACCATAAGCAGAGAAATCTGCTGACGAGGAGAGTCATCCTTCAGGTTCAAAGCTTTCCCCCTATCTTCCCCACATCAATTTTGTTGTCCAGGTGTGGCTCAATGTTTCTGTAGTTTTAATGTTTTGGTTTTATTGTTTTATTTGTTCTCCAAGTGTTGGTGGTGCCTTGAATGTCATTTGTGAACTGTTTGGGTTTTTATATGCCAAAAATGATTTATTGAATCAGGTTATTTGTTGCTCATGGACTCTGGGTTGCTGCTCCAGTACATAACCAATACATTACTTCAACCCTCTGAATTCTCTTTGGTGCAGTGAATTATAAGACGTGGTCAAGCACAAGGTATTGCAGTGAGTGGAAAAAAATATTACTGCCAGCAAGCTCATGTCTTAAAGAGGCAGAACCCAGATTCGTATACCTCTTATTGGATGGTGACAATGCCCTAATTTTATATGATGGAGGTTGAATCTCTTCTAAAACATGAAGAAAATTGTACCTCTGGTAAAGCATGCAAGTGTCAGCTATTAAATAATGGGGCTAATGCACTAGGGTGTTACATATCTTTGAATGTTGCAACTGACTTGTAAGTGTCTGCAATTGATCGATTATCAGACTGAAAGGGACATGCCTCACCCCTCCCTCTCCATTTGCCAGAGATTGAGCTCTGCCCCAACATTAATGTTCACCATTTAAAAATCATATTTTTATCATAATTTTTCCTAGTTTGTTCAACTTCAATTTAAATGGGAAAAATACACCTGAGAGAGTAGTTCTTTAAACTTTCCTTTCTTGCTGTGATGTAAATACTTAATGTTTAAATGTTAAGTGGTTGAGATGTCAGTGAGCAGAACTCTCGCCTGTAAGTCTCATGGTTCCAGGTTCAAGTCACATACCAGGGTTCATTGGGTGGCACAGAAGCACAATGGTTAGCACTGTTGCTTCACCGTGCCAGGGCCCCAGGTTCGATTCCTGGCTTGGGTCACTGCCTGTGCAGTCTGCACGTTCTCCCGGTGTCTGCATGGGTTTCCTCCGTGTGCTCCGGTTTTTTCCCTCAAGTCCCGAAAGACGTGCTTGTTATGTGAATTGGACATTCTGAATTCTCCCTCAGTGTACCCGAACAGCTCCGGAATATGGCGACTCGGGGCTTTTCACAGGTAACTTCATTGCAGTGTTAATGTAAGCCTACTTGTGACAATAAAGATTATTATTTTAAAAAATACAAAAATCTAGGTTGATACTCCAGTTCAGCTCTGAGGGATACACCGTTGAAGTGCTGTCTTTTTAAAGGGATGGGGAGTTATTTCTGTGTTCTGCAATATTTATTCCTCAATCAACATCACAATAAACAGACTCTAGTCATTATTACATTGCTGTTTGTGGGAGTTTATTGAATACATAATTGCTGCTGCATTTAATTTCTATATTGCAACAGTAGCTACACTTTTAAAAAGTATTTAATTGCCTGTACAGAGCTTAGAAACATCCAGTGGACATGCAAACTGCTATATGAGTGCAAGTCATAGGGTGGGGGAATTGGGCTTAGGTGGGGTGCTCTTTCAGAGGGCTGGTGCAGACTCAGTGGCCTGAGTGGCCTCTTTCTGTGTTGCAGGAATTCTGTGATTCCATGAAGTCTTTATTTTCTGAAAAATTAAAATATATATAAAAATCATAATTGTATATCTGCACAGTTCGATGGTGCAGAGGATTCAAGCTCCAAAATTCCTAGTATCTACACACTATGATGAAGTCCCTAGTTGCTAGGGAACTGCAGAGTCTCGCTATCCACTGGTGAGAAACGCTATGGAAAAATAACAAAAAACGGTTAGAGCTCCTTTGTTAAGTGGACGAGTTGGAACTAAGCAAGACAAAGCAATGGAACTCATGGCTATCAGGAAAAACAAACGCTAAAACATGAAAGATGGTAAAAAAATGAGCAGAAAGAAAGCAAAGTGCTGATAAAGGATGATGACTATATCTGCTAACAAATATAAAGATGAATGGAAACCTAGAGAGGTACATCAGTATTATCTATTACCTGACGGACAGACTGAGTGCTAATGGTTCAAGAACAAAATGTAGGAGATCTATATGATGAACATACTCCTGTTAATAAAACAATGCTGAATGACCAGAGAGGTGAATGTTATCAGAATCGAAAATCAGACATGAGAAGTGTAACAGTGATCCAGGAACAACATGACAGGAAAGTTCTGGTATTAGATCTAATATGAGAAATCTGAGAACAAATTGAACATAATGTATATTGTCTGTTCCACAACTCTGGAAAGGACACATCCTGATGCTCCGTGTAACAGCTCATTGAAGCTTTAATAGTTCGCAACCATGGTGTTCTGTGAAATCTACTTTCACACTTGTGTCTGTGAAGTAATGGCTGACGATACTTTGAAACAATTTTAGGGTAGGAGAGGAAGCAGAAAAATTACAAAATGTCTGTCCGAACCACAGATTGTTTAGTGGTCTTCCAGTGCTTCACTGATTCTCGTACCAGCCTCCCCGGACAGGCGCCGGAATGTGGCGACTAGGGGCTTTTCACAGTAACTTTGTTGAAGTCTACTCGTGACAATAAGCGATTTTCATTTTTATTTCATTTTTCATTCTTCAGATATGTGAGCTGAAACAGTAATTGTTGGCAAACTTTTTGACCATTGCAGCTAGCCACGCTTTACTTTCTCTCACACAAATGCACTTCTAGTGTAGATCACTGGTGCAGGAGCCACATCTGTCTCTTCCTGGACTGAGGATGTTGTTACCAACTTCAACACCTTTGCCTACGCACAGACAGATGAAGGGACTGAAGTTAGAATCTTGCTTTTTTGTAAATCTTACTGACATACCATAACTTTAACTATTTAGCAGTTAGAAGACCAATCACTTTAAATATGGTAAGACGTCTGACAACACCAGGTTAAAGTCCAGCAGGTTTATTTGGAATCACTAGCTTTTGGAGGGCAGCTCCTTCATCCTGACGAAAGCTAGTGATTTGAAACAAACCTGTTGGACTTTAACCTGGTGTTTGTAAGGCTTCTTACTGTGCCCACCCCAGTCCAACCCCATCATCCCCACTTTAAATATATACTTCAGAGTCTTAAATTTATCCAGTAAAATGATTATATATTTATTCACACTTCCTACATTTGCAAGAAGGGATGATAAGGCTGTCTCTCTTGATAAGAAATAGCTGAAAGTTAACCTAATTGAGAGCTTGAAAGCTATGAAAGGTTTGATAGAGTAGGTATAGAGAGAATGTTTCTACTTGTTGGGGAAAGCAATGTAATATCGTCACCAAGAAATCAATGAAGGCTTTCTGAAGAAACACCTTTACCCAGAGAGGGTTAAAATGTGGACGTAGCTACCACAAGGAGTGGTTGAGGTTATTTGATGCATTTAAGGTCAGGCTAGGTAAATATAAAATGCTATGCTGATAGTTAGATGAGGAAAGATGAGAGATGTTTGACTGAAGCACCGATGTTTAATTTTCGTTCCATAACCATTGCATAAGCATGATAATGTTTACATGCAAATTTGGAGAGCGCATTTTTTGAAGAGTAGAGGCCTTCAGTTAAACTATTTTATACATAAAATTGGAACACTATAAAACTTTGTAACCTTGAAATTTAGGGGCAGCACGGTAGCATAGTGGTTAGCACAAATGCTTCACAGCTCCAGGGTCCCAGGTTCGATTCCCGGCTTGGGTCACTGTCTGTATGGAGTCTGCACGTTCTCCCCGTGTGTGCGTGGGTTTCCTCCCACAGTCCAAAGATGTGCAAGGCCGTGCTAAATTGCCCTTAGTGTCCAAATTGCCCTTAGTGTTAGGTGGGGTTACTGGGTTATGGGGATAGGGTGGAGGTATGGGCTTGGGTAGAGTGCTCTTTCCAAGAGCCGGTGCAGACTCGATGGGCTGAATGGCCTTCTTCTGCACTGTAAATTCTATGAAATCTATGAAATGACATTCTGAATCCAGTGGAAAAAACTACTTGGGTGCCTATCGTCAATGTTTAATCAATAGATAATGTCATAGTTAATTAACTTGGACCCAGGTTACCAACCACATATACAAACAAAACCATTAGAGAAAGACGTTATCGCACCTGCTCTGCAGTGAATTACCATGGGAAATGAATTGGCCAGTTTACACGAGAGTGGAGCAATGCCTAATGTATAGAAACAAACTGTAAATGCTGGAAATTGAACTACTACTAATTGCCAGTAATGCGCAGCAATTTCACCAGCAGTTATAAAGGGAAAAGACAAGTTGGCATTTCAGGCATACACTCTTCATCATTACAGAAGAACTGTGCCTGAGATGATACGGAGTGATGATTCCTTGCTTTCTAAGATCACCCCTAATCAAGAGAATTATAGTTTTCCAACAGGCATAAATTAAGCAAAATTTTCTAACTTCGCACTGGATTCTTGAGTGAGGAAGGAGTTTGTTGGAGATGCCAAATTGAGCTGTTTTTGCAGTTTGCATTTTAGCATGACATGCTGTGTACGTTGCCGAGCAACCAACTTTTAATTTTGCGCCAATTTCTCAAATTTGCAAACCTTATTTTAAAAATTACAATATGTAAGCTTTAGGAATATATTTCAGGAGATTGAAATCATTTCTCTTAATGCCTTTTTTATGAATGGATAATCTTATGAAAATGAAGATGTGTAAAACTTGCCTTTTGATTGTAGAACTTAATCAGACAAACTTATTATTTGGCCTATGTTCCAAATGAGTCACCGCAACTGGATTCCAGAGTAATTGGTTAGAGGGTTACATCATTCTTTTATAAGAGGTTTGATTATTTGCACCAATTACAATTCAAACGGTGGTGGATTTGATATCCAAGGGCAGAATTCTTTCCAGTGAGCATCAAAAACTTTTTATCAATATTTGAAAACATTCCTTTGGAGGCTGACTGATTGCAGACTTTTATTTGATTGGACCATGTATTTTTGTTAACCTTTCACTGGAAAATTTATGTTTGATACTATATTTTAATCTGAAAAATATAATGAGTAATAATGTTCATCATTTTAAAGTGAGAGTTTGTGTAGTGCAAGGCCTGTAAAGTAATTGTATTACTGCGATTAAATCACAAAGTAAGAACCTGTATTTACATAGTGCAATTTACTATCACAGGATATATCAAAGCACTTAATAATAATAATCTTCTATTGTCACAAGTAGGCTTACATTAACACTGCAATGAAGTTACTAGTCACCACATTCCAGCGCCTGTTGGGGTAATGAGCCGGTTACGGGAATTGAACCCGCGTTGCTGGCCTTGTTCAGCTCCTAAATCAGCTCCTAACAGCTGTTGCACTTTGTGGGAACAAAATATAGCTTCGAGGTAAGGTCTGCATACGGGAATTTGTTCCCAAATTGTTGAGAGACAAATTACCTATGCCTGATGTCTCCTCAGTAACACAAATATTTTATTAAACCTTTATTATTAGTTTCTTTCAAAATTGGGATGGGCCAGAAACTATGCTTCCACATGTTTTAAACATCTATATATAATGTCCTGTGGCCTCAATAATTGAAGGTTTCATTGGATTTTCCTAATTTAAAACATTTCACTGGATTTTTCATTCCTCTCTGACAACAGGGAGGTAACGTAGGATTGGAGAACAGCTAATGTGGTCCCACTATTTAAGAAAGGTTGCAGAGATAAGCCAGAGAATCACAGACCAGTGAGTCACACATCAGTGGGAGGGAAGCTATTGGAGACAATTCTGAAGGAGAGAATCTATCTCCACTTGGAGAGGCAAGGTTTGATCAGGAATAGTCCGCATGGCTTTGTCCGAGGGAGGTCATGCCTAACAAATTTGATTGATTTTTTTGAGCATGTGGCCAGATGTGTGGATGAGGGTAGTGCAGTTGATATCATTTATATAGATTTCAGCAAAGCCTTTTACAAGGTCCCACATGGGAGACTTATAACGAAGGCCTGTGCACATGTGATAAGGTGGATTCAAAATTGGCTGAGCTGTAGGATACATACGGCAATGACAGACGGCTGCTTTAGTGATTGGAAGCCAATGTCCAGTGGTGTACCACAGGGATCTGTGCTGGGTCCCTATTAATTGTCATTTATATAAACAACATAGATGACGATGTGGGGGGTAGGATCAGTAAGTTTGCGGATGACGCAAAGGTTGGCTGGGTGGTTCACAGTGAGGTTGAGTATCTTGGGTTACAGGAAGGTGTAGATGGGATGGTCAAATGGGCAGAATCGTGGCAGATGGAATTTAACCATGCAACTTGTGAGGTGATACACTTTGGAAGGTGGAATTTAACAAGGAATTATTCAATGAATGGCATGACACTGGGAAGTTCCGTGTGTTTGTCCATAGATCTCTGAAGGCAGAAGGGCAGGTTAATAGGGTGGTGAAAAAGGCATATGGGACACTTGCCTTTATCATTCCAGGCATAATTACAAAAGCAGGACTGTCATGTTGGAATTGTATAGACCTTTGGTAAGGCCACAGATGGAGTACTGTTCTGGTCATCATGTTATAGGAAGGATGTGATTACACTGGAGGGGTTGCAGAGGCAATTGACCAGGATATTACCTGGGATGGAACATTTAAGTTATGCAGAAAGGTTGGATGCGCTTGGGTTGTTTTCACTGGAGCTGAGAAGACAGGGCGACCTAATCGAGGTGCACAAGATTATGAGGGGCATGAACAGGGTGGATAGGGAGCAGCTGTTCCGCTTAGTTGAAGGGTCAGTTACAAAGGGACACAAGTTCAATATGAGGAGCAGGAGGTTTAGGGAGGCTTTGAGGAAAAAGCTTTTTACCCAGAGGGTGGTGACTGTCTGGAATGCACTGCCTGGGAGGATGGTTGAGGCTGGATGCCTCACATCCTTTAAAAAATACCTGGATGAGTACTTTGCATGCCATAACATTCAAAACTATGAGTCAAGTACTGGCAAATTGGATTAGGTTGACAGGTCAGGTGTTTTTCGTGTGTCAGTGTAGACTCAATGGGTTGAAGGGCCACTTCTGCACTGTATTATTCTTGCTAACCATAAGTCATGTCAATTAATTTTCACAACCAAGGTGCAGCATGTTAGAACACTGATATATTGGCCAGGATTCTCCGACCCCCACGCCGGGTCGGAGAATCCCCGGGAGGAGGAGGGGGTGGGGGCACGAGAATCGCGCCACACCGCCCCGATGCTGGCTCGCCGATTTTTGGGTGCCAGCGGGATTGACACCGCGTCGTTCAGGGTTTCGGCAATTCGATGGGCTGAGTCCCGTCGGCATGGGGCACGTATGATCTGACACGGTGGGACCTGGAGGTTGTGACTGCGGGGGTGGTCCTGGAGGGAGAGCGAGGGGGATCCGAACCCGGGGTGGCCTCCATGGTGGCCTGGCCCACGATCGGGGCCTACGATCAGCAGGCGGGCTATGTTCCTCTGCGCGGGCCCCTGTAGGGCTCCGCCATATTGTCCGGAGGCCGGGACGGAGACGGGAACCCATGCGCATGCGCAAACTCACGCTTGCTGGGGCTGCGAAGACCACTCTGGCGCCGACCTAGCCCCCTATGAAGGGGAGCATATCTGATTATCGAGGACCGTTGACACCGGATTATCGAGGACCGTTGACGCTGGAGTGGTTGCCGCCACTTTATACGCCGGCATCGGAACTTCGCCCAGGATTGGAGAATCCTGGCCATAGTGTCAGTGAGTTTCCATTTGCCTAAGTCCTGTATAGTGAAACTAAGAGTGAGTCATCAAGTAAATTGTTGGAACTGCTATGTTCTGATTTACAGGTGATTTTAGCCTGGAGAGGAAATCATTTTTTTCTTAATTTATCAGAGATTAGATTGGCTATTTTTTTTTAATGAGTATAGTATGGAGCCTCACTGTGTGCTTGTGTGTCTATGTTTAGTTCCTTTACCTTCTATTTAGGTTTTTGGTCATCCATTTCAAGAAAAGCTGCTTTCTAAACAATCACGAATGCTAAATGAAAGAAAACCTATTTAGTCCCATCAGTATGTACTTTTAGCACGGAGTGATTTGTCTGACCACTTCCATATGAAAGAATGAATGTTCACCTGATCTGTTCCATTTTGTATTTACTGATTGCACTGAACATTCTTGAGTGAGATTAGTACCAGATAATTCCTGCACTTTGTATCAATTTGGTTCCTTGGTAGCACTCCTGTCTGAGATAAAGGTTGCAAAATTGAGTTTCACGGTAGGATTTAAGCATCTAATCTAGGTTGTTATTTCAGCAAAGGAGAAGCTGTTTCACATTCTCAGGGTAATGTCTCCTTCAAGAGACAATGAAGACAAGAGGCTTGGAATATAAAAGCAGGGATGTACTTCTGAGGCTTTATAAAGCACTAGTTAGGCCCCATTTAGAATACTGTGAGCAATTTTGGGCCCCACACCTCAGGAAGGACATACTGGGGCCTCACGGTAGCATGGTGGTTAGCATCAATGCTTCACAGCTCCAGGGTCCCAGGTTCGATTCCCGGCTGGGTCACTGTCTGTGCGGAGTCTGCACGTCCTCCCCGTGTGCGCGTGGGTTTCCTCCGGGTGCTCCGGTTTCCTCCCACAGTCCAAAGATGTGTGGGTTAGGTGGATTGGCCATGCTAAATTGCCCGTAGTGTAAGGTTAATGGGGGGATTGTTGGGTTACGGGTATACCGATTACGTGGGTTAAGTAGCGTGATCATTGCTCGGCACAACATCGAGGGCCGAAGGGCCTGTTCTGTGCTGTACTGTTCTATGTTCTATGTTCTATACTGGCACTGGAGCGGGTCCAGCGGAGATTCACACGGATGATCCCAGGAATGGTAGGCCTAACATACGATGAACGTCTGAGGATCGTGGGATTATATTCATTGGAGTTTAGGAGGTTGAGGGGAGATCTAATAGAAACTTACAAGATAATGAATGGCTTGGATAGGATGGACGTAGGGAAGTTGTTTCCATTAGCAGGGGAGACTAGGACGCGGGGGCACAGCCTTAGAATAAAAGGGAGTCACTTTAGAACAGAGATGAGGAGAAATTTCTTCAGCCAGAGAGTGGTAGGTCTGTGGAATTCATTGCCACAGAGGGCGGTGGAGGTCAGGACATTGAGTGTCTTTAAGACAGAAATTGATAAATTCTTGATTTCTCGAGGAATTAAGGGCTATGGGGAGAGAGCGGGTAAATGGAGTTGAAATCAACCATGATTGAATGGTGGAGTGGACTCGATGGGCCGAATGGCCTTACTTCCGCTCCTAGGTCTTATGGTCTTATGTTCAGATCTTTCGTACTGTTCAAAGAAGAATAGTGTCCTGGTCAAAATTCATCCCTCAACCAATACCATTAATGATTAACTGGTCATCATTCATTTAATGTTTTTGGCATCTTACTTTATGCAAATTGGCTGCTGTGCTTTTCTGCAAAACAATAACTACACAGAAAAACTAATTGGTTGTGGAGTATCTTGGAGCATCCCAAAAACGTGACAGGGTTATGTAAATATAAGTTTTTCACTACACCATCTGTTCCTCTAGGACCTGTGAGTTAGTTTGCTCAAATTTGTGTCAAATTAGTAGTTTGATTTTCATATAATCATAAAGCTACTCAGCCTATTTTGCCATGCTATCTCTTTGACAGAGCTATCCAATTAGTCTTACTTATAAAGCTAACTGCAGCGGTTCAAGAAGGCAGCTCACCACCACCTCCTGAAGGGCAACTAGGGATGGCAATTAATGCTGGCCTAACCAGCGATGCCCACATCCTGTAAATGAATTTAAAAAAGACTTCTGGCTGTAGTCTACCCATGCCCATTTTACTGTTGATTTTTAACAGAACATTTGAGAAATGAGATCTAAATTCAAACTTTTTGAACTTTCATAATCAGAAGATAGAACAGTGTTCGAATTCACTGTTTCACTTGGGAAGGATTCAAAAACTATCAATTGTGACTACAGCTCTTCCAATTTTGACTGACTGAATTTACTAAACTTCATCCCAACCCTTATCAAAAGCTATTGAGAATTATGATTAAATTTCCTCTGGAGCTCTGGTAAATGATATGAGTTACAATTAGCAAGAATAATTCAGACTATGAACCTACTCAACCATGGAATGCTATTTATTTTCAGCGAAATGCATTTGAGCAGGTTCTGAGGCATTGCTGGATCAGTATTTTTTTTCCCTTGGTGTGTTTCTGTTATATTTTTGAATACTTCTGCTTAAACAGTGGATTTTCCATTGTTTATAGTGAGTCAGAGGATGGGGAAATTTGTAGGTTTTAAATTTCATATTTCAGAGGTAGGGAATGCGGGAGGGCTAGTTTGCAGACATGACTGCACCTCTTTTCATTTCTCTGCTGGAAAATGAAGGTTACAAGTGTTTGTGTGGCTACAACAAATCACAAATCTTTGAGCTATGTTCTTGCCAGGTTTGACAGAAAATTTCAACTGACAACCCATTACTAGGATGGACGAGGTGATTTTGGCAGCAAGAAATGCATCAAGCAGATGGTGTGGTGTTGGTCAGTGTCACTTGGCAAGAAAAGGTGGAACTGTGGGTACAGTACATAATTAACACTGTTTAATAAGACCTGTAGTTTGTGGGTTGGGGATATAACCATTAGACAGTCAATAATGTGTTGAAGTTTGTAGGGCATTAACAGAAGTGATTAGGAAATTAAGAGGTATGAGCCACAAGAAACCGGTCTGGGTGGAAAGATATATACCAAAACCAGCTAGAAAGTGAATTACTAAATACAGGGAGTTTGCTAATTCTGCAATGAAAGAAGTAAAAGAGCAGAAATAGCCCAGGTAGAAATAAATAAATGTAAGTAGAGAAAAGCAACGCTGGTGGTGTGAATATGTGCAGCCAAACAATGGAAGGAATCCAAAGAAGCGAAAAAGACTAGTTTAGAGACAGAAATGGCTTGTGGGTAGTGAAGGTGGGCTGATTCATTTCTGAGATACACTTAACATTAGGATGGAAAATGTGCAGCCTTTCCACTGCAATTCAAATAGAAATTCTGTAAATTAGGCTCTGGCGCAGGTAACCTGGCACACCCCAAACAAGGAGAATGGCGTAAGAGTGGGCGTATCTGGAAAAAGGACACTTGTAGATGGAGCTGAGAGACACCGAGATAAATATGCAAAAGAGTCAAATACCTCAGAAATCAGTAGAATTATTTGGTCTGTTTAATTATAAAGGAACGACAGGAAGTCCTGCATTTCAATAATGTCTTTCAGGATATCCCAAAGTGCATTACACCTGTGAAATTCTTTTGAAATTTTTGTTGTCACAGTTATAATACAGCCAGTTTGTGGCACCAGAAGTCCCATAAACAACATTAAAAGGAATAGCCAGATAAATCTTTTGGATGATGTTGTTCAGCAATATATATCGGAGAAATCACTCGTTCTTTGAATGGTGCCATGGGATCTTTCACCTCCCCCTGAAAAAGTAAATGAGCTCTTGGATTAATGTCTCAATAGAATGACACCATCTTCATTAATGCAGAATTGCCTCAGTACTACCCTCAAGTGAAAGCCTAGATTTCTTAAAAACATGTTTTTATAGCAGCACTTGAATCCAGAACCATTTGACTCCGAGGCGCAAGTGTTAACAGTGCTCAAAGCTGACACCATCTTGGTAGGAAAGTGAGCCACAGCAAATGCATGTTATATGCAACACTTTGATTACATTAATGACCAATTGCAGGAATTCCTAACCTTTTGTTCAAGGACCACTTGGTGCATACCAGTCCAGCAGTCAGCGCTTCCTTTGCTTTTGTTACAAGGACACATTGCTTGTCCCTCTTCATTCTGATAACGTGATGTGGCGATTTCGGCATTGGACTGGGGTGGACACAGTAAAAAGTCTTAGAACACCAGGTCAAAGTTCAATAGGTTTGTTTCGAATCACTAACCTTCGGAGCGCAGCTCGTTCATCAGAGCACTGCGACAACGGATTAACGGACATCGAGCGACAATCGCCAGGCAGGAATGTTCCCTTCCAGTCGGGGAACACTTCACTCGAGGGTATTCAGCCTCTGATCTTCGGGTGAGGGTTCTCCAAGGCGGCCTTCAGGTCGCACGACAACGCAGAATTGCCGAGCAGAAACTGATAGCCAAGTTCCGCACGCATGAGTACGGCCTCAACTGGGATCTTGGATTCATGTCTCATTACGTTCACCACTCCACCATCTGGCCTGGGTTTGCGAAATCCTACCAATGGTACTTGCTTGAGACAATTCACACTTCTTTAACCTGTGATTATCCCTCTCTCCAGTCGCTCTGTCTGGATCTGTAAAGACTTAATTACCTGCAAATACTCACTTGCAAAGTATCGTCTTGCATCATTGATTTGTCTATATATCTGGTTGTGGAACCCACCTCTTCACTCACCTGATGAAGGAGCTGCGCTCCGAAAGCTAGTGATTCGAAACATACCTGTTGGACTTTAACCTGGTGGTGCAAGACCTCTTACTGTGCTGATAACCTAGTTCACTGGTTCACAAACTGGGGTTCACATACTCCCCCAGCGATCCTCCACTTTCATAGATTATCATAGAATTTACAGTGCAGAAGGAGGCCATTCGGCCCACCGAGTCTGCACCGGCTCTTGGAAAGAGTACCCTACCCAAGGTCAACACCTCCAACCTATCCCCATAACCCAGTAACCCCACCCAACACTAAAGGCAATTTTGGACACTAAGGACAATTTATCATGGCCAATCCACCTAACCTGCACATCTTTGGACTGTGGGAGGAAACCGGAGCACCCGAAGGAAACCCACGCACACACGGGGAGGATGTGCAGACGCCGCACAGACAGTGACCCAAGCCGGAATCGAACCTGGGACCCTGGAGCTGTGAAGCAATGGTGCTATCCACAATGCTACCTACTTGCTGCCCACTTGGAGCCTTGTTCTGATGGCCCTTTTCATTTATTCCATCTTGCTGTTGCTGGGCAGAAAAACCTGCGGCCAACAGAGAGGCTGAGGTGAGGCAGGAGATGAAACCAGCCAAAAATTGGGTGGCGGCAGCGAGGAGAGGCTGCGCGATAGCAGCGGTAGTTACTCAGGAAGATAGTGGGTGTGGTTCGGACCTCGGAAATGGAGTGGGTACAATCCGGATCTTGGAAAGGAGAGTGGGTTCGGGCCTTCGAGAGAGTTGTCTGTGTGAGGATGTGTGTGAACAGATGCGAGTGGATTTGTGTGTGTGAGAGGGTTAGTGTGTGTGTGTGAGAGGGTTAGTGTGTGTGTGTGAGAGGGTTAGTGTGTGTGTGTGAGAGGGTTAGTGTGTTTGTGAAAGGGTTAGTGTGTGTGTGAGAGGGTTAGCGTGTGTGTGAGAGGGTTTGTGTGTGTGTGAGAGGGTTTGTGTGTGTGTGAGAGGGTTAGTGTGTGTGTGTGAGAGGGTTAGTGTGTGTGTGTGAGAGGGTTAGTGTGTGTGTGAGAGGATGAGTGTGTATGTGAGAGAGGATGAGTATGTGTATGTGAGAGAGGATGAGTATGTGTATGTGAGAGAGGATGAGGGTGTGTGTGAGAGAGGATGAGGGTGTGTGTGAGAGAGGATGAGTGTGTGTGAGAGAGGATGAGTGTGTGTGAGAGAGGATGAGTGTGTGTGTGAGAGAGGATGAGTATGTGTGTGAGAGAGGATGAGTGTGTGTGTGAGAGAGGATGAGTGTGTGTGTGAGAGAGGATGAGTGTGTGTGTGAGAGAGGATGAGTGTGTGTGTGAGAGAGGATGAGTGTGTGTGAGAGAGAGGATGTGGGCAGCATGGTAGCACAGTGATTAGCACAGTTACTTCACAGCTCTAGGGTCCCAGGTTCGATTCCCAGCTGTGTCACTGTCTGTGCGGAGTCTGCACGTTCTCCCCGTGTCTGCGTGGGTTTCCTCCGGGTGCTCCGGTTTCCTCCCACAGTCGAAAGATGTGCGGTTTGGGTGAATTGGCCATGCTAAATAGTGTCCAAAAAGGGTAAGTGGGGATTACTGGGTTACGGAGATAGGGTAGATATGTGGGCTTGAGTAGGGTGCTCTTTGTAAGGGCCGGTGCAGACTCGATGTGCCAAATGGCCTCCTTCTGCACTGTAAATTCTATGATTCTATCTGAGTGTGAGAAAGAGAATGTGAGTGTGTGGAAGGATGTGATTTGTGAGTATGTGAAGTGTGTGCACGTGTGGGAGAATTGAATGTGTGTGCGCATGTGGGTGGATGTGTGTGGGATGGTGAGTGTGAGGGTTTTTTTAAATTCATTTTTTTTATTGGGTGTGGGCTTCGCTGGCTCGGCCAGCATTTGTTGCTATCCCTAATTGCCCTTGCGAAGGTTATGGTGAGCTGCCGCCTTGTACCGCTGCAATCCATTTGATATAGATACATCCACTGTGCTATGGGGAAGGGAGTTCCAGGATTTTGACCCAGCGGTAGTGAAGGAACGGTGATATATTTCCAAGTCAGGATGGTGAATTACTTGGAGGGAACTTCCAGATGGTGGTGTTTCTATGTATCCACTGCCCTTGTTCTTCTAAATGGTAGTAGTGGTCGCGGTTTGGAACATACTGCCGAATGAACCTTGGTGAGTTCCCGCAGTGCATCATGTGGATGGTACACACGACTGCTACTGTGCGTCAGTTTTAGAAAGAATGAATATTTGTGGAAGGGGTGCCAATCAAGCGGGCTGCGTTGTCCTGGATGGTGTCGAGCTTCTTGAGTGTTGTTGGAGCTGCACTCATCCAGGCAAGTGGAGAGCATTCCATTACACTCCTGACTTGTGCCTTGTAGGTGGTGGATAGTCTTTGGGGAGTCAGGAAGTGGGTTATTCGCCACAGGATTCCTAGCCTCTGACCTCTGCTTGTAATCACAGTATTTATATGGCTAGTTCAGTTCAGTTTCTGGTACATGGTAACCCCCCGAATATTGATAGTGGGGGATTCAGTGATGGCAATGCCATTGAATGTCAAGGGATGATGGTTTGATTCTCTTTTATTGGAGATGTTCCTGTGTGGTGCAAATGCTAATTGCCACTTGTCAGCCCAAGCCTGGATATTGTTCAGGTCTTGCTGCATTTGCATGTGGTCTGCTTCAGTGTCTGAGGAGTCGCGAATGGTGCTGAACATTATACAGTCATCAGCGAACATCCCCACTTCGAACCTTGTGTTGGAAGGAATGTCATTAAGAAGGAGCTGAAGGTAGGCCGGGAGATGAAGCGAAGCCGGGGCCGGGGAGGCGGCTCCCGCCGGGGGAGCGGGGTCCTGGTGTTCAGGGAGGAGGAACGGAGGGAATTTCTGACTGGCTTTCACAAGCGAAAGGTGGAGAGGAGGAAAAAGGCGCTGGAAGAAATTAAAGTGAAGCTAAAGGAGGAGCAAAAGCGAGTGAAAGATGAGAGACATAAAGAATAGGTGAAGATGTTCAAGGAAAGACAAGAAGCTTTAGAGGAAGCTGACGAGTTGGATCAGCTGGCAACATCCAAGGTGGAATGCGTTCAGTACGACCATCCAAACCACACTGTTACCGTGACAACTGTCAGCAGTTTAGATTTGACCGCTGCCAATTTGTTCAATCTGGGGGCAAACCAGCCCGAAGACACTGAGCAAGCGCCGACGGTGAAGAATGATGATGTGGACGAAGAGCTGTCTGTGCAAAGAGAAACCCCTCTACCAAGGAGAGGAACTGAACCCATAATGTCTGCAAGAATCTCTTCGCTGACATCTGCCCTGCACTCAAATGTGAAAAATCCGAAGGGGAAGAAGTGGAAAGGTTCTCACGATCAGGCCAAAAAACCCCTGAAAGGCAAGACAACAAAAGCACAGCGAAGAAAAAGGACGGGGAAACCATGAGGGGAGTGCTGAATCACAGAAAGCCTGGTCTCCCAGCCATTATCAGCCTCTGAATAATGCGGCCCCTTATAATACCACTGTTGGAGCTGAATGACCCATCATCTCTTTACAATCAGGGGTGTAGTGTTGGTGGAATTTCATTGTGAGATTACCTTACTTAAGTGGAAGGTGCTCAAGTGACGCTAACTTCTTTTAGGAAGATCTGGGACTAATAAGTAATGCTGCCCCCCTTGAGGGATAGTTTGTTTCGGGACTTGTTTCTAAGACAGGATCGTTGCATCTGATTTTTTTTGCTGAGCGTGAATGTTCTCCAAACTGCAGAATTGCACCAATCTTCATTGTCCACCCTGTATGTCTAGGATGAGCGAAATCTGTAATGACAATTCATGCACCTGATACAGGTGCCTGGGCACCTCCTTGAACAGTTACACACAAACAGAAAGTCGAGTGAGGACGGCCATTTGGCCCACATAGCCTTCCTTACCTGTCCCAAATTATAAGTGTTCTGATGTGGGCCCCAACGTACCCTTACCACTGCCTGCAAGTCCTGAATTTCCCCCAAATCCTCCTGAAATATTCAGCAGTACCGTTAATGATACCATTATATGATACTTTCAATTGTCTTTTGGTTTTTTTGTATTTTTTATATAAATTTAGAGTACCCAATTAATTTTTTCCAATTAAGGGGCAATTTAGCGTGGCCAATCCACCTACCCTGTACATCTTTGGGTTGTGGGGGAGAAGCCCACGCAGACATGGGGAGAATGTGCAAACTCCACACGGACAGTGACCCAGGGCCGGGATTGAACCCGGCTCCCTGGTGCTGTGGGGCAGCAGTGCTAACCACTGTGCCACCCCTTCAATTTCCTTTTCTAAACATGCATCGAGCTAGCTCAGAAGGCCACCATTGAACCTGAATCTAGGTAACCATTATTGTGTCGATGTGGAGATGGTATCTATTCTCTCATTCTTGTCTCAGACTCGAGAATTTAGTATGTGCACCCCTTACTGTCCATCGTGCAAGCTGTGTTCCTTTCCTTGCCCCGAACTGTTGTTGTTATTTCAAGCTATTGGCAAACTTTTGTTCCTGCTCTTGGTAAAGATGTTTATTGCCCTGAAAAAAAAAAGGAGCTGAAGGTATTGGACCTAGAAACCCCTGCAGTGATGTCCCGGGACTGAAATGACTGGAGTCCAACAACCACAACCAGCTTCTTTTGTGCTCGGTATGACTCCAACCAGTGTAGAGTTTCCCTCCTGATTCCCATTGATACCAGTTTTGCTAATGCTCCTTGATGTCATACTTGATCAAATGCTGCCAGAATGTGAAGGGCAGTCACTCTCACATCATTTCTGGCATTCAGCTCTTTTACCCCTGTTTGAATCAAGCTTGTAATGAGGTCAGGAGATGAGTGACCTTGGCGGAACCCAAACTGAGTGTCTGTGAGCAGGTTATTGCTAAGTAAATGATGTTTTATAGCACTGTTGATGAGTCCTTCCATCACTTTACTGATGATTGAGGGTAGACAGATAGGGCAGTAAGTGGCTTGGTTGGATTTGTACTTTTTGTGTACAAGACATAACTCAGCAATTTTCCACATTGCTGGGTAGATGCCACTGCTTTGGATGAACTGGAATGTCCAAGAGATGCTTTTTTAGAGCCCACTAGGGAACAAGCAATTCAGTATTTGATGATTTGTAATGAGGCCGACTTGATTAGGGAACTTAAGATGAAAGAACCCTTCCAGGACAGTGACCACAATATGATAAATTCACCCTGCAGTTTGAGAGGGAGAAGCTGGAATCAGATGCAGCGATATTACAATTGAATAAAGGTAACTACAAAGACAGGAGCCGGCCAGAGTTGATTGGAAGGAGAGCCGAGCTGGGAAGACAGTTGAACAGCAATTGCAGGAGTTTTTGGGGGCTATTTGAGAGGCACAATGGAACTTCATCCCAAGGAGGATGAAACATGCTAAGGGGAGGACAAGGCAACCACAGCTGACAAGAGAAGCCTAGGACAGCCTGAAAGGAAAGACAAAGCATGCAATGTGGCAAGGATTAGTGGAAAACCTTTAAAAGCAAGCAGAGGACAACTAAGAAAGCAATAAGGGGGGTGGAGGAAGAAGAGGTAAAGGAGAGGTTTGATGATGGCAGTGGAGTTGATGTGGTGCACATGGACTTCTAAAAGATGTATAAGGATAAGGGGTAGTAGATTTAAAACCGAGATTAGGAGAAATTACCCCTCTCAAAGGGTTGTGAATCTGTACAATTCATTACCACAGAGTGCAGTGTATGCTAAGACATTTGAATAAATTTAAGAAAGAGATGCAGATATTTTTAATTAGTATTGGGTTCAAGGGCTACGGAGACCGAGCAGGAAAATAGAGTTGAGGCCAAGATGAATTCAGCCATGATCGTATTGAATGGTGGAGCAGACTCAAGGGGCTGAATTGCTCACTTCTCCTAGTTCTTATGTTCGATACAGTGCCACACAACAGACTTGTGAGCAAAGTTATATCTCATGGAATAAACAGAACAGTAGCAATATGGATACAAAATTGCCTGAGTGACAGGAAGAGTAAGGTATTTACCGGATGTTGGGATCCTTGGTGTGCAGGGCACTATTTCAAAATTTGCGGATGGAAGCAATATGAACAGTGAGGAGGATAGTGTAGAATGTCAAACGACATAGACAAGTTGGTGGAAAGGGCAGACAGGTAGCAGATGAGATTCAATGCAAAGACGCGTGAGGTGATTGATTTTCGTAAGAAAGATATGTGAAGATAATTCTGAAGGGGATGCAGGAGCAGAGGAACCTGGGTGAATTTGCGCATAAGTCATTGAAGGTGGCAGGACAGGTTGAACGATCGGTTAATAAAGTATATAGTATTCTGGGCTTTATTTATATGGATAGAGTTTGAGCAAAGAGGTTATGTTGAACTTGTATAAGACACTGGTTCAGCCTCATCTGGAACATTGCATCCAGTCCTGGGCACTGCACCTTAGGAAGGATGTGAAGGCATCAAAGAGGGTGTAGAAAAGTTTAAGAGAATGATTCTAGGGATGAGGCAATTCAGTTATGAAAGTAGACTGGAAACGTTAAGAGAAAAAGAAGACTGAGAGGATATTTGATAGAGGTATTCAAAATCATGAGTGGTCTGGACCACTCATAAAATGATTAAGAATGAGATGACAAGGATTGAAAGTATTTAATAGAAGCAAAACAACATGAAGAAAATCTTGGTTAAGGTCCGGAAAACACTGCCTGATATTTTTGGTACAGGCTGGTTCAATTGAAGCATTCAAAAGGGAGTTGATCAGTTACCTAAAAGGGAAGAATGTGCAGGGTTATGGGGAGAAGACGGGAGAATGACAGTAAGTAATTTGATCATTTGGAGAGCCTGTACAGACATAATGGTACGAATGACTTCCTCTTGTATCATTTCTGTGTTTGTGTGTAAAGTACTGCTCAGTCACTCAGGGGACTGCTGAGTTTCAATTCTTTTCCATTCCAGTGAAAAGCAGCCCTATGACCTGCATTGTGTGTACAGTAAAAATGGGCATTGCGCATTGAGGATGACTGGGCAACCTTCAGGCATATGGAGCAGCATGGTAGCACAGTGGGTAGCACTGTCGCTTCACAGCACCAGGATCCCAGTTCAATTCCTGCTTGGGTCACTCTCTGTGCGGAGTCGGCACGTTCCCCCCGTGTCTGCGTGGGTTTCCTCCGGGAGCTCAGGTTGCCTCCCACAAGTCCCAAAAGATGTGCAGTTAGGTGAATTGGACATTCTGAATTCTGCCTCTGTGTACCCGAACTGGCGCCGGCATATGGCAACTAGGAGATTTTCACAGTAACTTCATTGCAGTGTTAATGTAAGCCTACTTGTGACAATAATACAGATTAATATTATTATTAGTGTACACAATTATTTTTAAGGCCCTTAGCTCGCAAAGCAACAAGATGTGTTTGATGAAAACAATGAGGCAACCCAGCAACCACTAAAAGAGAAACATCGCTTCTACAGGGTTTACCTCGACGACTAATCATCTCCATCCAAGCACAGTGCCTACCGGAATATCAACAGGACTGTCCAATTCCTCAAAGAGATGCAGCGCGCTTGGCTGAATTATAATGCAGACCAAAATCAGCCAAATGCAAACCACAAAGACTGGAAGAGATTCAACAGTGTTCTGAGATCTCTGTGGGCCGCAACATACTGGTTCATCATCAATCCTGGCTGGAGGCGAGTGCCTGGAAAAAAAGCTCACTGAACTCTTTCAGTCCATGAAGGAGCAAGGAACCATCCCACATGAATACACAGATGCTTTCATTGTCCACATGTGCATAGGGTAGCACAGTGGTTAGCACAGTTGCTTCATAGCTCCAGGGTGCCAGGTTTGATTCCTGGCTTGGGTCACTGTCTATGCGGATTCTGCACATTCTCCCCGTGTCTGTGTGGGTTTCTTCCAGGTGCTCCGGTTTCCTCCAACAGTCCAAAGATGTGCAGGTTAGGTGGATTGGCCATGCTAAATTGCCCTTAGTGTCAAAAAAAGGTTAGGTGGGGTTACTGGGTAATGGGGATACGGTGAAGGTGTGGGCTTAAGTATGATTTTCTTTCCAAGGGCTGGTGCAGACTCGATGGGCCGAATGGCCTCCTTCTGCACTGTAAATTCTATGATTACCGATGATAATGAAAGGAACTCTCCAATCTTGCTCCAATCATATACGAATCATGCTCCTCTCCATCGCCAATTTAGTCTTTGCCAGAATCCTTTTGAACTGCATAATGCAAATGTCGATCAGAACTTGCTGCAAGAGTCAGTGCGATTTCAGAAAAGGTTGAGGAACAATTAAATGATATTTGCAGTTAGGCAGCTCCAAGAGAAATGACAAGAACAGAACATGGATCCCTACACATGTTTGTTAACCTGACCAAGGCCTTTGACAAATTCAGCCATGAGTGTCTTTGGAAGGTAACTGAGAAATTCGGCTGCCCTGAGAAATTCATCACAATGTTTTGACAGGTCCATGCTGACGTGTTTGTGTTGTTCTGGATGATGGTGAGTTTGCTAATCTATTCCCACTAACTAATGGAGTTAAACAGAGTTCTGTGCTAGCGTTATCCCTCTTCATGTTTTTTGTCTCCCATGCTCTCCTGTGCCTCCCTTGATAGCGATTCTGGCGTCTATATTAAATATTAAATGGATGGGAAGATCAATCTGAGATGACTCCAGGCAAAGACCAAGGATTCCACGGCCATACTTTGCAATTTCCTGATTGCTAATGACTAGTTGCAAGTTCAGAGCTGGACATGGAGTATAGTGTGGTCTTGTTTTCCAATTCATGTGAGAAGTTTGACCTTATGATTAGCAGGAAGAAAACTGAAGCAATGTTCCAGCCTGCTCCAGAGAATCCCTTTCCCAAGCCCAATGTTTCAGTCTATGACGGAACTTATCAGCAGTGGATAAGTTTGTTCATCTTGGCAGCACTCTCTCAAGCTGTCAACATTGACAATGAGACAAATGCATGAATTGTCAAAGCAGGTGTAGCCTACAGCAGACTTCAAACATCATTCTGGGGGTTTAAGAGTCTACCAAACAAACTGAAAGTCTGTAACACAATATTTCTCTCTATTCTGCTCTACGCATTTGAGACTTGAAGTGTGGGCCAGGATGATGCTAAGAAACTCAATCAGTTGCACTTGAGCCACCTTAGAACTTGCTGAAGATCAGGTGGCAGAATAGAATACCAGACACTGAGGTGCTCACCCGAGCTGGCATGCTGAGCATCCACAACATATTGAGACAGTGAATACTGAGTTGGAATGGTCATGTAGCCAGAATGCCTGACACTTCAATCTTCTATGCAGAGTTTGAATCTGGGTTGCGCTTTCGTGGTAGTCAAAGGATGTGTTTTAAAGGATGCAGACTTCACTCAACTTTTGATTCCAGGGAGAAACTTACCCAGGATTGCTACACCTGGTATAACCAAATAAAAATTCTGTGGCCTCCTTTGCAAACAAGTACATATCAGAGGCAGAGAGAAAACGCAAAAAGAGAAAACCCCAATCCAGCATGTGTTCTAACTCAATAGCCAGCGGTATCCTATTCGATTTGCAGCAGAACCTTCCGGGAGAAGAATCTAGCCTAGAAATATTGAAGAATGTGAAGTATGAAATGAAATGTCAGATAAAATTTAATCACCTGGGAATTATGGACCAGATTGCCGAGTTTGTGTTCTGATATTGTCAGCAGGCAGTAGTTTCAACATCCTTAGATTTTGCAGACAGATAATTAGTGATTGCAGGAGTGGTGATTGCTGGGACCTAATATTGACCATGTTTAAAATCAACAATTACATATATACAGCTGAAATCATAGGATTGAAGCATTGTGGATTAATGATTGTATAAATTGTTAATTTGTCGCTTTCCTCTAAAATTCCTCCAATTTCTGCAATGAAATCATGAGCAATGATTGTTTAGGTGATACGTACACATTCTTTTAAATTCATGGAGTAGTTCATAATTTTGATTTTAAAGAGATGTGATTAGAGTGATGCACTGAGTTAGTGTTCCAATGTGCTGCACTACAGCATTGATTAGATGTGGTTATGTGGCACTAGGTAATGTCAGGCAGGCCATCAGATGTGCTGAGTAAAGGTTATGTGCTTCTCCAGCATAGTAAGGAGGTGAAAAGCAAATTATTCTGAGCTATTTATCTAATTTATTCAAAGATGTATTATTTATAACATTTTATAAAATGGTCTTTTTAATATATGGGGGGAAATGTATTTGCAATCCCCTATTGTATCATAATGTACAATGCTTAAGTCCTTAAATGGGACAAATATTGGAAAATAGTATTCGCGCAGAAGATCAGTCATGATCTAGATCAGGGGTGGGCAAACTTTTCCGTGCAAGGGCCACATTCAGAAATTCACAATTTTAAAGGGCCGCATAGTATATTAAGTAAAATAATTAATATTTTAAATAGACAAAATAAAAGGTCTTTAAAGAAAAAAAAGCACATTTATTTGAAAAACAAAGTAACTCAGTAAGTAACAGAACAATGTCAATGAGAATGATGCATCTGATTGCAGTCATTTACCAGTTTGTTGAAATCAGGTGTCAAGTTGCTTGTGCTGATCCTTAACACTGACAGAAGCACAGCCTAGCCGAGTCAACGATAAAAACGCGCGTAGTGGGGTGGATGAGTGGGGCTGCCTTATTGGTCGGTTTAGTTGGGTGTGCGACCAATAGGAGTCCAGGTTACAAACAATAATAAGGCTTATTGTTTGTAACCTGGACTCCTATTGGTCGCACACCCAAATAAACCGACCAATGAGACAGCCCCACTCATCCACCCCACTACGCGCGTTTTTATGCGGCCCGCCAATGAGGTGCCCGGAATCATAACCGGCATTTTTGAAAAGCCGCTGAAGTAAATGCGCTTATTGAATAAGCGCATTTACTTCAGCGGCTTTTCCCCGGCGGCTTTTCAAAAATGCCGGTTATGATTCCGGGCACCTCATTGGCGGGCCGCATAAAAACCTTTGTCGGGCCGCATGTGGCCCGCGGGCCGTAGTTTGCCCACCCCTGATCTAGATGAACGTCAGAGTAGGCTTGAGAGGCCGAATGGTCTACATTTGCTCCTATTTCCGATGTTCTTATGTACATATTTTATATTGCGATGTCGGTATTAATCATGCCTAGTTGCAGTGTGATTGGATATTTGTGTAAAAATTGACCTATTCTGTTTCACATAATAAGTATCTTGTGCTTATCTAGGAAATGGAATGAAGCTCACCGATGGTGTGAGAACTTTATCATTAACCTTGTTCCTTGTAATCATTTTCTTGTTTCTCATCTGTATTTATATTTCAGGTGAACAAAGAACTGAGAATATATGATAACAAGATCATTGAATGCAAGTTTGAGAACAACAGCTGGGTTATTATGCGAGAAAGAGTAGACAAGAGCTTCCCAAATGCCTATGACACAGCTATGGGTAAGCAGTTCTGAAAAATTCTAATTGTCTAAAGAATATGGCATAAAACAATTTATGCCACATTTAATTATCATTCAATTGTCCCCTTATCTAATGAAGCTATTTCTCTTTCAAACTATTATGAATCTATTAAGTGCATCGAGTCATGGTGACATTTGGAATGTGTCCTTGGAACAAGCCTAGTATGGTGGTTGGATGGGGGGAAGTTATTGAAAATACACTTGACCACAGTGGACAATGCAATTTGAGATGTCTACCTCGTTGTATGCCAGGCATTCAATACCTCTTCCATCATTTGCAGATTCCAACTCCTTGCTACAAGTTCTGGTTACATGTGTGCACTGTAACATATTAAGACCTTGTCTGGGCCAGCAGCTGTGTCTCTCAGGACCAACTGCAAGTCTACTTAGCTTCCTATGCAACCACACACACAAATGCCGGTGACAACAAACTGGAATAATTGGATTGGATTGGTTTATTGTCACGTGTACCGAGGTACAGTGAAAAGTATTGTTCTGCGTGCAGCTCAAACAGATCATTCCGTACATGAAAAGAAAATACATAATAGGGATAGGAGATGTAAGAAGAGGATCTGTGTGAGAAAGTTCACAGAGGGTCGCCACGCTCCAGCTTCATCTTGGATAGATCAGGCAACATCCTGGTGAATCACCTCTGCACCTCCTCCAGTGCAATCATATCCTTCCTATAATATGGAGACCAGAATTGCACATAGTACTCCAGCTGTGGCCTCACCAAAGTTCGATACAACTCCAGCATGACCTCCCTGTTTTTGTAATCTATGCCTCAATTGATGAAGACAATTGTCCCATATGCCTTTTTCACCACCCTATTGGCCTGCCCCTCCACCTTCAGAGATCTATGGATAAACACTCCATGGTCCTTGTTCCTCAGAACTTCCCAGTTTCAGGCCATTCATTGAATATTTTCTTGTCACATTGTTCCTTCCAAAGTGTATCACCTCACACTTTCCAGGGTTAAATTCCATCTGCCACTCTTGTGCCCATTTGACCATCCCGTCTATATCTTCCTGCAACCCAAGACACTTAAACTCACTGTTAACCAATCTTTGTGGCATCCGCGAACTTACTGATCATATCCCCCACATAGCATTCTATGTTGTTTGTATAAATGACAGGGACCCAGCACAGATCCCTGTGGTACGCCACTGGACATTGGCTTCCAGTCACTAAAGCAGCCGTCTGTCATTACCCTCTGTCTCCTACCGCTAAGCCAATTTTGAATCCATCTTATTACGTTATCCTGTATCCCATATGGTTTTGCCTTCTTCATAAGTCTCCCATATGGGACCTTGTCAAAGGCTTTGCTGAAATTTATGTCAACTGCATCAACTGCACTACCTTCATCTACACACTGGTCACATGCTCAAAACAGTCAGTCAACTTTGTTAGGTGTGACCTCCCTCGGACAAAGCCATGCTGACTATTCCTAATCAAACCTTGCCTCATCAAGAGGAGATAGATTCTCTCCTTCAGAATTTTCTCCAATAGTTTCCCTAACACTGACGTAAGACTCGCTGGTCTGTAATTCCCTGGCTTATTTCTACAACCTTTCTTAAATAGTGGGACCACCTAAGCTGTTTACCAGTCCACTGGCACCTCTCCCGAGGTCTGAGACAATTAAAAATTTGAGTCTGGGCCCCTGCAATTATCTCCCTCGCCTCCCGCATCAGCCTGGGACACGATTCATCTGGACCTGGATGTTTGTCCACTTTTAAACCTGCCAACTCCTCCATTACCTTGTCACTCCTTATGATAATTTGCTCAAGAATCTCTCAGTCTCTCCCCACGAGTTCCATAACTACCTCCTCATTCTCTTGGGCGAAGACAGATGTGAACTATTCATTCAACACTCCACCAATGTCCTCTGGCTCCACCCACTGATTTCCCCCTTGGTCCCTATTGGGCCCTACCCTTTCCCTGGTTATCCTCTTTCCATGAAATGAAATGAAAACCGCTTATTGTCACAAGTAGACTTCAAATGAAGTTACTGTGAAAAGCACCTAGTCGCCACATTCCAGCGCCTGTTCGGGGAGGCTGTTACGGGAACTACTAAGATGTTCTACAACATCTTGGGATGTTTCCTACTTTTACCAGCCAGAGCTTTCTCACCCCCTCTCTGCTCTCCTAATTGCTCTCCGTTGATTGTACTTGCTAAAAACCTCTCTTTTCCTTCTCCTCTAATAAATATATACATAAATGCTAGTTTGAATGAATAATGTATTAACTATGCCTGATGCTGACTATCTGTGCCTCTTCCAATTGGTTTAATATCTATGCCAATTGTAGATGTGATTGAGGTCGGAGACACTGACTGCACTAATTCTCAGGAATGCTTCCCAAAACTGTAATCTCAATCTGATGTACCGCTGCACTGCAATAAAACATTGACTCCATGTGCTGAATATGTTCTTTTCCACATCCTTTTCCTTATTTACAAGTCTCTGCGTGGCCTTACCTCTCCCTTTCTCTGCAAATTCCAACAGCTTTGTGTTCCTGGCTGTACAGTTCAGTATCTTGCCTTCCCCCAATATCACCTTCAGCAGTAAAATGTTCAACTATCTTCGCCTCATATTCTGCAAATATCTCCTTTAACTTGCTATCTCCTTCACCTTCAAAGGTCTCCTCAAAACCTTTCTCTTCAATCACATCTTCAGTCATACCCTGATCTTCCTCCCACCAATGCTCAGTGCTTTATGATTTGCTCCTCACTTGAAAACTTTGGGTCATTTTTTTTTAAAGTGCAAATCCTTGTTCCAAACTTTAAAATTCCCCTGGATAGCTATAATCATAATCGCAGCTCTGTGGCTGCAGGCAACAGGATTGCTTCCCACTAATCCCTTCACTCACATGTAATTATTCTCTGATTTCATTTTGTATTGGATTGTGTTTTTAAATGTGTAAACAAAATTCACATGAATATCACTCATTTCCATCTAATAAACATTGGTAAAGGACTTTTTTTAAAAAACTAAGAAAATGTTCAAAATATTAATATTTCAAACCCACACAAAAAGTTAATAAGTGGTTCACACTGCCTCCAGATTCATGGGAACCAAACTACTAAGAAATGTTGTGCATCATTAAATACACCCGGTTAACCACTTAACCCTATTATTTTACGGTGTAGAAACTGAATAAATGTATCTTATTCAGATCCCTGACTTTATTGTTTTCAAATATTGGCTTGTAGGTGGAATGCCAATTACATCATGTAGGCATTCATACTTAAGGCAAGTAATTCTGTGCAGCTTCTCATTCTGTGGCAATCTCCACAAATGTTAACTCTTGCTCTGTGTGGCGTGATTTGCCTCCTGAGCATCACAGATTTGCATATAAAATCCTAAAGGAAGTAAAATTGCAGTTTCTGCACAGATGAGAGTGAGAGTCAATCACTGGCTGAAAAACACATCTCTTGTTTTATTAATGTTGCTTCCTCCACCACATGGTTGGGTGTTAAAACAAATGGCCAAAAGTAATCCCTGATTTGTGCCAAATTAGCTTATCTCAGAGAGATCAAGAGCAAAGATTGTACAGTTTTGTTCGAAGGACAACAAAAATAATAAGATGGGCTTTGGTGTCTTCCACAGTCAAAAAGCTTGCTGGCACTTGCATCTCGGCTTTTGTGGAGAAAGTATTAGAAGAATGTCAATGTCCGTAGAGCCTTAGTCCAGCAGGCGGGAAGAAAAATAATGCCTAGCTACTCAAAATATGGAAGCAGAAATAATTGTATAGCTATGTTAGGGAAGAAATTGGTCCTGGGCAGTAGTGCAAAATGGACAATGTTGAATTAGTACCTCTTTTCACATGTTTTGGATGTAAAATAATCTATTTTCTAAATCAAATGTCTAACCAATTCTTAACATTTTTATTTCTGTTTTTTGTGGGTTCTTTGAGCAATAAGTGCAGATAATATTGTAAGTGTTGCCAAATGTAACAATATGAGAGCTGTAGCTCAGATAATCACTAGGTTACTGCCTTTTGCTCACTGTTCACTGTTCAAACACAAATATCATCTAAAACAGACAAAAATAGAGTAAAGAAGAACAAAAGGTCTTTAATGATAATTCTTTGTTACTGCTTGATTTGCAAAATGATGGTGCCATTTATTACCCTGCATTCCTTTTTCCAACTATTTCTAAGAGCCTAATCATCACTGGGGGTTCCTCAGGATTCTGCTTAAATTAAATATGTTGCTTCTGTTGAAGAAAGGAAAGATACAATCATATTATGCAGTTCACTGCACACTGATATCTTGTGTCCAGAAAAGATTACTTGTTTTACTGAGTTATAATTTGTCACTGTCATTTTAGTTGTCACTGTATCTCTTGAGTTGGCTAATGTATTTGCTTTCACCGAACAGACTGTCAAATTGCTTTCCAAAAAAGAAATGAGCAGCTTCTGGTTCCGAGCTTTAATTTGTTACCAACCACAGTCTCGTAGCCCAAGTCAGTAGACAAATCACAGGGATCGAGGCACTTGTAAAACTATAGGGTCTAAAATCCTTGGCTTTGTTCCAGTGTCCAGTACCAGAATGGTATTGGGGGTGGGGGAGGGAGGCTACCACAGCTGTCAGTAACATTTCCCGTGGTAACATCTTAATACTGCCCCCTTAATGAGGGGATTAATGAGGGCATTAACTAGGGGCTTTTCACAGTAACTTAATTGAAGCCTACTTGTGACAATAAGCGATTATTATTATTATCAAAACGAATCATGCAGTTCATTGGAGATCCAGCCCAGGCCCAGCTCTTCGCACATCATGGGCCACATTTAGGGTAAATGGAGGTTCCACCCTCTAGCAGCAGCAATCCAATTGTTAGATCATAGAATCCCTACAATTCAGAAGAGGCCATTCGGCCCATCGAGCCTGCATCGACCCTTTGAAATAACACCCAATATAGGCCCACACCTCACCCTATTCTCACAATCCTGCACCCACCAAACCTGCACATCTTTGGACACTGAGGAATAATTTAGCATGGCCAATCCACCTAACTGGCGCATCGTTTGACTGTGGATTGAAACAGAGCACCCGGAGGAAACCCATGCAGACACGGGGAGAATGTGCAAACTCACACAGACAATCAGATAAGGCCAGAAATGAACCTGGGTCTTGGAACTGCGAGGCAGCAGTGCCAACCACTGTGCCATCATGCCGCTGGTGAGAGAAAGATGGAGGACTAATAACTAGTATATTTCTTTGGAATGTTCAAGTGACATGCAATGATATTATAAATTTGTCAATAGATTAGAAATAAGGTTCAAAACGTGGGAAATATGTGTAATATTTGTGGGATTCTTCATTATGGAATTCAATAATTCCTTTTTTCCAATGCCACATCAAGGCATGAAAGATGACGAACCCTCATTCATAATGAACAGATGACTTGCAGTTATATAAGCCGCTTTCATGACTTAAGACATCCCAGTATTTTTTAAGTGTCATCATTGCTGTAATTTTGGAAATGCAGCAGCAAATCTATGCACCACAAGATCCCATAACCAATGTTCCTTCTAAATTTTCTTTGTACTGGATGGGCTACAAACCCCCCCAGAATTCTAATTACTTTGGCCATGAGCAGTTTATATTTTCAAAGTAATGACTTAAAAATTATGCTGGAAATTTCTCTTGACATAATAATAAAGTTGTGAACAGCCTGTCCATCCCTGTGCACGTACATTCTTGATTGTTACTTGGCCACACATGTTAGAAGAAATATTGCTCATAAGAACATAAGAAATAGGATTTTTTTGAACCTGCAGAATAATGGTTCATGGTTGATGATGAGAGAAGAGGAGGCACAGCAGCAGCTTAGATTGCTACCCAGAATACGCTAGTCATTGTGAGGCTCACTGAAGCTTCCACCAGTCTACCATTCTGACAGCCACATGCAAACAGAATCCCACTGCCACACTTCATTCCCCCAACACAAAGTAGTTCTTCAAACAGCAAAGCACCTCGTTCATAGTTAGCCTGCTAATTGCTCACCATTAATCCTTGACCTACCATTCATCACAAGAGAAAAAGGTAATTTGCCAGGAAGCAACGAAAACTGGGAAAGACGAGTGAAATAAATAATATTCATGCGACTCAAAAATGAAAATAACCGATCCAGTATTGTCAAACAGGCTCATGTGAGAACACTCTTCTGCTGATGCAAGCTCTGCTGCTCACATCCCTGCTCAGATGTCCTTGGCAGATGTCCCTGGGGTTTGAAACCATTGAGCATCCCACCAAAGACTGCTCCACCTGCGTCTGTCTACCAATTGAACAATTGTGGCCTCAAAACCACTTCTATTGCTCGGAGGCATCAATACCCTGTACTGTCACTTGATGCCAGAGAGGAGCAGGTGTGAACGGTCGAGCTTTTTGTGATAGCAGGAACAGATCCACAACTTCGATCCATATTGTGGAACAATGAGGACAAAGACTTGATGTATAGTGACTTTTGTTGACAGACTAACTCTTTTCTACCAGATTTCCACTCAATTTTGCGAAAGGCAGAACTAGCCTAGCCTAGCCAATTTGGTGAGTGATAACCCACTCTTAATTTGTAGCCAATGAGATTCTCCTGTTAATGTATCAGAATTTGCCTAAGATCTCACGTGGTGATTATAATATTATAATCTTTATTGTCACAAGTAGGCTTACATTAACACTGCAATGAAGTTACTGTCAAAGGTCCCTAGTGGCCACACTTCTGTGCCTGTTCAGGTGCACAGAGGGACGTCCAATTCACCTGAAAGCACATCTTTTGGAACTTGTGGGAGGAAAGCGGAGCACCCGGAGGAAACCCACGCAGACACGGGGAGAACGTGCAGATTCCGCACAGCAAATGACCCAAGCAGGAATCGAACCTGGGACCTTGGCGCTGTGAAGCAACAGTACTAACCACTGTGCTATTGTGCCGTGTTATGATTACTGATCATAACAAAAGGGGACATGACTGGATGACAACTTATTTGCAGTTGGATGTCCCTAAGAGTGTGGGTGAAGGTCTGACAATAGGGTTCGAAATAATTTGACATTGTAAGCTCCACTGCCGAGGACCTAGCATAATCATCTATCTACCTCAACTATCTTTCAATGTGTGATATATGCCACATATATCCGCCCAAGATAGGACTCTTCTCCCATCAGTGCACTCACTCACTCATCCATCAATTGAGCAGGTGAATTCATCCATCACTGGTTAACAGCAAAGCGTAAACATCAGAACAATCAACTATGGAGGAGCCATCTTGGGTTTGATTGTAATCGCAGCTATAAATCTGATTATAAGCAGCAGGATCTGAATTTAACATTCATTTGAAGCTAATTGCTTGCTCTCTGCTATGTTAAATTATCACCCGTAATGGCTCTCCTGAGGATCTAAATTGAGCTCTGTCGTTCAATCTGGCTACCTGCCAGCTCCACCTTGCCGCAGTTCCTTGGCCATACAGCAGTTAACAAAATGTAGTTTATAAGAACCGGAAAGCAAAGTTAAGTCGATGGCAATGCCAGTGTGAGACGCTTAAAATAAAGCTGTGCACTTATAAAAATTGCTGATAGACCAGCAGGGGCTGTAATTTTAAAATTTACTGCGTAGAAGGAGGCTATCCGGTGTTGATTTTACCTCGTCAACTGGAGTTGTCAACTTCTCCTTGCCCTTTCTTCTTATCTTTTTATAGTCTTCCCTTACACAAACTTCACTCACTTCCGTTTAATTGAAGTTAAAGTCTTCATTTCAGAAGCCACTTCTGGTAAGCATTTTAGTTTTCTAATTTCGCCCTGTGTGAAAAAGTATTCCGACATCCCTGAATTCTTCCAGTAATAATATTGAGTTCCCTTCCTACCAATGTGCCAGGCAGTTGAACCCATCATTTTATACTTATCCTCTCAAAAAGTTCAGAATTTTGAAAACCTGTATTAGATCCCGAAGAACTAATCTGTTTCAGTGAATGAAAAACTTTTACTAAAACCTTTCTTCATTTATTCGTATAACTTTCATATGATTCAGTGGGAACCATTCTCACTTCTGGCTCAGAAAGCCGTGAGTTCAAGGCCCGGTCCAGAGTATAAGATCTAAGCTGGCACTGCCGGTGCAGTACAGAGGGGCCCACTGTACTGTTGGAGGTGCCGTTTTTCAGAAGGAACCAAAGCCCTGGCAGTTACCTCAGCGAATCTAAAAGATCCCTTGGCGCTATTCTAAGTTGAGTAGCAGGGTTCTTTCCTGTGTCCTAGCCGACATTTATCCCTCAATCAGTGTCATTAGAAAAAACATTATCCGGTCAGAACCGCTTTGCTGTTTGTGGCAGATGGTTGTGAAAAAATTGACTGTCACATTTCCTACATTGCAACAGTGTCAAACAGATCTTTCGGTGGTCCTGAGGTCCTATAAGGAGCTATATAAATTCTACTCTTTTAACATAATCAGTTTGCAGAACTTCAGGCTATATTCTGTCGTTAATCAATGTTATTACCAATTCAACATCACTGCCATGTATTTATAGCCCCCAAATAAAACTGAATTACACTTACCTTCCTATTACTCTTTAAGTTTAAGGATCCTTCCTCTTTATTCCCTTATTTTACCTTTTATATTGCCGCATTCTTTTTGATCTATGGATGATTAATGGACATGTATCGTTAAGTCAAGAAACAGAATTTAGAAGTTACAGGAGAGAGCACTCTGCCAGCATCTGCTGATTTAAACAGGAGGAGCTTCAGACTTGTCGGCACCAGAGAGAGGGAGATGGAGTGGGGCTCTGTTTGATTGACTGTGGCCAATGAATGGGCCAAAAGGCCATACTGTGCTCGGTAACAGGTGGTGAATGGATCCTATCCCAGTCGAAAGATTTTCAGAGTCTCAAGGAGTTTCAGTTTGACTCCTGGCAGCATAAGGACCAGAGCCTGCTCTCGCTCCTCCATGTTTTCTCCCGAAAAGCTGTATTCCTGGGGTTGCAGAGAACATAGAAAAATACAGCACCAAACAGGCCCTTCAGCCCACGATGTTGTGCCGAACTTTTGTCCGAGAGTGAGAACAAATTAATCTACACCCCATCATTCTACCGTAATCTATGTACCTATCCAATAGCCGCTTGAAAGTCCCTAATGTTTCCGACTCAACTACTTCCACAGGCAGTGCATTCCATGCCTCCACTACTCTCTGGGTAAAGAACCTACCTCTGCCATCCCCCCTATATCTTCCACCATTCACCTTTAATTTATGTCCCCTTGTAATGGTTTGTTCCACCCGGGGAAAACGTCACTCACTGTCTACTCTATCTATTCCCCTGATCATCTTATAAATCTCTATCAAGTTGCCCCTCATCCTTCTCCGTTCCAATAAGAAAAGGCCGAGCACCCTCAGCCTTTCCTCATAAGACCTACTCTCCATTCCAGGCAACATCCTGGTAAATCTCCTTTGCACCTTTTCCAAAGCTTCCACATCCTTCCTAAAATGAGGCGACCAGAACTGCGCACACTGCTCCAAATGTGGCCTTACCAAGGTTTTGTACAGCTGCATCATCACCTCACGGCTCTTAAATTCAATCCCTCTGCTAATGAACGCTAGCACACCATAGGCCTTCTTCACAGCTCTATCCACTTGAGTGGCAACTTTCAAAGATCTATGAACATAGACCCCAAGATCTCTCTGCTCCTCCACATTGCCAAGAACCCTACCGTTAACCCTGTATTCCGTATTCATGTTTGTCCTTCCAAAATGGACACACTTGTCTGGGTTAAACTCCATCTGCGACTTCTCAGCCCAGCTCTGCATCCTATCTATGTCTCTTTGCAGCCGACAACAGCCCTCCTCACTATCCACAACTCCACCAACCTTAATATCGTCTGCAAATTTACTGACCCACCCTTCAACTCCCTCATCCAAGTCATTAATGAAAATCACAAACAGCAGAGGACCCAGAACTGATCCCTGCGGTACGTCACTGGTAACTGGGCTCCAGGCTGAATATTTGCCATCCACCACCACTCTCTGACTTCTATCGGTTAGCCAGTTCGTTATCCAACTGGCCAAATTTCCCACTATCCCATGCCTCCTTACATTCTGCATAAGCCTACCATGGGGAACCTTATCGAATGCCTTACTGAAATCAATGTACACCACATCCACTGCTTTACCTTCATCCACGTGCTTGGTCACCTCCTCAAAGAATTCAATAAGACTTGTGAGGCAAGACCTACCCCTCACAAATCCGTGCTGACTAACCTGAATGAATGAATCTACAGGAAAATCATTAAGGGCTGCAAACAAAGACAAGCGCCCTCTCTCTCTCTCTCTCACTGTCTCTGTCTCTCTCTCTGCCTCTCTCTCGCGCTCTCTCTCTCTATATATATATATATATATATATATATATATATATATAAATTGTGACTATCACAGAAACATGGTTAAAGGAAGGGCAGGATTGGCAGCTGAACATTGGAGCATATAGATGCTTCAGGAAAGATAGAGGGGGATGGAAAAGAGGTGGGGGAGTAGCATTACTAGTTAAGGAGAATATTATAGCCGTACTACGGGAGGACACTTTGGAGGGCTCATACAATGAGGTCGAGGTCAGGAACAGGAAGGGGGCAATCAAAATGTTGGGTGTTTATTACAGGCCCCCACAACTGCCAGCAAGAGATAAAGGAGCAGATAGGTAGAGACATTTTGGATTGATACAAAAGTAACAGGGATGTTGTGGTAGGGGATTTTAATTTTCCCTATATTGACTGGGACTCACTTAGTGCTAGGGGTTTGGATGAGGCAGAGTTTGTAAGGTTTGTAAGGAAGCATACTTGATGCAATATGTTGATAGTCCAACGAGGGAAGGGGCAGTACTGGATCTGGTATTGGGAAATGAGCCTGGATAGGTGGTTGAGGTTTCAATAGAGGAAAATTTTGTAAGGATTGGACCACTTGAGAATAGTGGGGGGAATCTGTGTGTTGAGCCAGAGGAAATGGGCGAGGTACTAAATGAGTACTTTGCATCAGTCTTCACCACTTGGTGGAAGTTGATTCTTGGGTAGGGTGTGTGGACAGTCTGGATCATGTTAACATCGAAAAGGAGGAGGTATTGGGTCTTTTAAAAGATATTAAGGTGGATAGGTCTACCCATTTGCAAACAGTATAAGCGATAGACATTATGGTTTTGTGAAGGGGAGGTTGTGCCTTACTAACTTGATTGTGTTTTTTGAGGAAGTGATTAAGATGATTGATGAGGGGAGGACGGTGGATGTTGTTTACATGGACGTCAATAAAGCCTTTGACAAGGTGTCTCATGGCAGACTGGTACAAAAGGGTGAAGTCACACTGGGTCAGAGGTGAGATGGATACAGAATTGGCTCGGTCGCAGAAGGCAAAAGGTAGCAGCAGAAGGGTGTTTTCTGAATGGAAGGTTGTAACTAGTGGTGTTCCACAGGGATCTGTGCTGGGGCCTCTGTCGTTTGTAGTGTACATAAACGATAAGGAGGAAAATGTAGCCGGTCTGATTAGTAAGTTCGCGGATAACACCAAGGTTGGTGGAGTGGCAGATACTGTTGAGGATTGTCAGAAGATACAGCAGGACATAGATAGGTTGGAGACTTGGGCAGAGAAATTACAAATGGAGTTTAATCCGGACAAATGTGAGCATTTTGGTAGGTCTAACATCAAGGGGAAATATACTGTAAATGGCAAAACTCTTAGGAATGTACAAAGTCAGAGGGATATCGGCGTTCAGGTCCACAGATCTTTGAAGGTGGCAACACAAGCCGACAAGGTAATCAAGAAAGCATCTGGAATGCTTGCCTTCATTGGACAGGGCATCAAGTATAAAAACTGGCAAGTCATGCTACAGTTGTATAGGACCTTGGTAAGGCTGCACTTGGAATATTGCGCACAATTCTGGTTGCCACACTACCAGAAGGATGTGGAGTCTTTGGAGAGGGTGCAGAGGAGGTTTACCAGGATGTTGCCTGGTCTGGAGGGTGTTGGCTATGTGGAGAGGCTGATTAGGCTAGGACTGTTTTCATTAGAAAGACAGAGGTTTTTAAAAATAATAAATTTAGAGTACCCAATTAATGTTTTCCAATTAAGGGGCAATTTGGCGTGGCCAATCCACCTAGCCTGCACATCTTTGGGTTGTGGAGGTGAAACCCACGCAAACACGGGAAGAATGTGCAAACTCCACACGGACAGTGACCCAGAGCCGGGATCAAGCCTGGGACCTCGGCGCCGTGAGGCAGCAGGGCAAACTGTCTGTGCCACCTGCTGCCCAGAAAGACAGAGGTTGAAGGATGACCTGATAGAGATCTACAAGATTATGAGGGGCATGGATAGAGTGGATGGACAGGCACTCTTTCCCAGGGTGGAGGGGTCAGTCACCAGGGGGCATAGGTTTAATGTCTGTGGGGCAAAGTTTAGATGTGCGAAGCAGGTTTTTTAAGCAAAGGGTGTTGAGTGCCTGGAACGCGTTGCCAGGGGAGATTGTGGAAGCAGATACATTAACGGCGTTCAAAGGGCATCTTGTCAAACACATGGATAGGATGGGTAGAGAGGGATGCAGCACAAGGAATTGCTGAGGGTTTTGGCAAAGGTGGTATTGTGACTGGTACAGGCTTGGAGTGCCGAAGGGCCTGTTCCAGTGCTGTATTGTTCTTTGTTCTAGTTCTCTCTCTCTCTCTCTCCCTCTTTATCTGTAATCGTGTTTACATTTACAAACCTGGTGACTGTAATTTTTGGGCAGCCAAGGGCCAAAGACTTTGGGTATTTTTCTAAGAATATTGGTTAATTCACTTGTGTTGTGACTCCGGGTCAAGTGGGGATGGAATTGACCATGCACTAGCCCAGGATATCGTAATGAAAGAAATACGATTCTGTATCCCTGTACTTCTCTGCTCTGCACTTTATTGATATCACCATTTAAAGTATAATTCCTTTTATTGTTTATTCTTCCAAAATGTACTCCTCCAAAAAATCTAGGTTCCACCTATTTTTGCACTTTTGTTGGAAAATCCTGCTTACCACCACCAATGGAAAATGTTTGTAAAACTGTGATTAGTGCAGTACTTCTTCCCAACATTTTCCATGTTCTTGAATACATAATAATTAGGGCTTGAGTTTTCTGTTCTCCTTCCATTAACCTTTTTTATATTGTTTTTCAGTATTTACCATGGCTGTTCTGCACATTCACTTTGGGTTCTCCTGTAGTCTTAATTCATCACCTTTTGTAAAAGCTGGTTCAAGACATCTATTTATTGTAATTCCAACATTTTTGACTGTCAAGTGCAAGATAACCTCCTTCATCCATAAGTGATTCCACACTTACTTCAACTGTCCTTTTACTTATTGAGTCCCGATTAAAGCCAGTTATTTCCTTTAATATTGATTGCCATTTTTCGCTCATACTTTCCTATCTCTCCCCCTCTCTCTTTCTGCTGCCAGCTAGACTGTTTTTTATAATCGTCATATTTTTATTCCGTTCATCTTCCCAGTCTTTACAGTGTGAATCATTTTGAATTGTAGTTTTGCTCTAACTTCATAGAATCATAGAATTTATAGTGCAGAAGGAGTCTGCACTGGCTTCTATTTCTCCTTAACTATGAAATTACTGCTTTTGACATAGCCCCACTTTACCTCCGTTTGGGGTGCATTCTTCCTGCACCTCATTGAAGTCATTTTTAAATGGCCCAGATCTTCCGGCCTTTGGTTGGTTAACACCAGACATATTCTGGAATATTTTCAGAAGTCCCAACACAAGCATTCTAAATTGCCCAGGAAATTTCAACTTCCAATGCTCAATTCCCCTACACCCTGAGACCCTTCAAAGATGTATCCATGGCCAGAATTTTACAGAGCTTGAGAGTGTGCGCCTGTTCCGAAATCACGTGAAATTGGACGAGAAGATGGCGACCATGCGTCCCATCGTCATGGCACCTTCGTGCAATATTATGGTTGGCGGGTGCGCTCAGAATTCATAGAATTCCTACACTGCAGAAGGAAATAATTTGGCCCATCGGGTCTGCCACAACCCTCCTAGGCCTACTCACCTGCCCTATCCCTGTAACCCCGATCCTCAGACACCCCACCCTGATGGGCGGAATGTGGACTCACTCCACCACCAACACCAAACCTTCCCAACCTTGACTCTCCAATAGCGCCCCCTCCCGACCCTCTGAGACCACCCCTGACCCCCCCCGCGTCCCCACCCTGACCCTCCGAATTCCCCACCCTGATCCTCCGACATCCCCACCCCGACGTTTCGAACACCCTCACCCAAACCTCTGACCACTACCATTCTCCGACACCCACACTCCAGCCCTTCGACTCTCTGCTCCCAACTCGAGTCTCTGACTGCCCTCACCCTGAATCTCTGACTCCCCTCACCCTGAATCTCTGACTCCCCTCACCCTGAATCCCTGACTCCCCTCACCCCGAACTCCCCTCACCCCGAATCCCTGACTCCCCTCACCCTGAATCCCTGACACCCCGAACTCCCCTCACCCCGAACCCCTGACTCCCCTCACCCCGAATCCCTGACTCCCCTCACCCTGACTCCCCTCACCCCGAATCCCTGACTCCCCTCACCCCGAATCCCTGACTCCCCTCACTCCGGATCTCTGACCTTCCAACTCCGTCTCAGCTGCTGTCGTGTAATTTCAGATGTTAAAATGTGAGCAGAGTTTTCAGAATAGGTTATTGGATGCAGGTTAGTCTGAAGCTTCTTTAGTGAGATAGAGCTCAGGGAAATGTCTTGAGGCAGAGCTGCAATATGATTATGAAGTTAATACAGTATGACAGAGGTATGTGTTCTGCTGAGTGCCCTCCTCGTTATCTTTTACTGTTTGACTGTTTTTCAATCAGGTCATTTCTACAATGTTAACCAATAGTCAACTCGTTTGCTCCTACTTTCTTAGCCTGATCTAATGCTGCATGTTTCCTTGCACAAACTACATATATTCCAAGAACACCCTGCTCAGTATATTCTTGGAAAATCCTTGACAATTCTGACCACACACTTCTGTCTTTTAGAATAGTAGCCTGTACAAGCCTACAAGTCACATTGATCATTTATTTTATTGCTATGTAGTGTATTCCTAGCATAGTGACAGATCCCTTCTTGTTTCTTAATTCTACCAAACAGAATATCTTGAGCGATCTCTCCTAAAAATATTTTAACAATTATGCTCTGGTTGAAAAAAATCAGGTGAGACCAAGGTTGCAATATCCACGCGTAACCATTTCAACTGATACCTCCAGCTACCTGATTTATTTCTGAGGGACATAAAATCTTTTATCCTGACCTATTCGTATTCCTCAGAACCCTTTTCACTTTTTATCCAAATTTCCTTCGCTGCCTTTTTCCTTAATCTTCCATCTGTTCTGACACCTATCTTTTAAAAAAAATAAATTTAGAGTACCCAATTATTTTTTCCAATTAAGGGGCAATTTAGCATGGCCAATCTACCTATCCTGCACATCTTTGGGTTGTGGGGGTGAAACCCACGCAGACACTGGGAGAATGTGCAAACTCCACAAGGACAGTGACCCAGGGCCGGGATTCGAACCCGGGTCCTTAGCGCCGTAGGCAGCAATGCTAACCACTGTGCCACCGTGCTGCCCTTCTGACACCTATCTTTATAGCCTCCCACCCGAAGGCTTTGGACACTGGCTTTGGACTTTCACTGCTTGTTTTTTTGCCCTCCTCAAAGTTCTCTAAAATGTGTCCTCCTTTATTCCTTTAAATCAAAAAACTGAGATGGACCTGATAAACCCTGAAGGACATGCACTAAAACACAAATTGGAATGTTAATTATCTGGCACCAGTAAATGAAGTGCCAGTGTTTTCAGAATGCATCATATACTCTTTGTTTGAAATATATTATTTTTAACATTCATGAATAAATTTCATTTTTAAAATAAGAGCAGAGATTGAGTACAGAGAGTAGAGCCTTAAACATGCATTTTTATCAAAGCTCATAGTGCATTCCATTTACTCCTATCTTAACAGTCATCATTATCTTTTCTCTGCATTTAATGTTAGCATTAAGTCCAGAAATGAAGAAATCTATCTCACTAAGTGCATTCAATTGTAATCATAATTAAGTGAGCAAAAAGGTTAATGATTATCATTTTTCTGGCTTTTATTATTTTTATCTTTTCCTCTATTTGATTCAATTACTTAATGCCAACCCCTCAGACCAGTGTGCAAAAGTAATCAGTCATTTTTGATGAGTAATCCTGCTGATAAAATTATAGTTCTAAGACCACACCATCCATTTTTAAACAATTTCAAAGATGTATTTATGTGAGGTGAAGCACCAAGATAATGAATGCAGCACCCAACACAGCCTGAAAGTCTATGTCTCTGCGACCAGCCTGAACAAGTACGCCACTACAGTAACTGACTTCATTAGTAAATGTGTAGAAGACTATGTGCCAAAGAAACAAATCCGCATGTTTCCCAACCGGAAACCCTGGATGAACAGGGATATCCACTGCTTGCTGAAGTCTAGGTCTGAGGCATTCAAGTCAGGCGACCCTGACCTATAGAAGAAAGCTGGATATGGTCTCAGGAGAACCATCAAAGATGCCAAAAGACAGTGCCGGACCAAGCTCGAGTCCCAGGCTAGCCGCAAGGACCCCCGCCGACTATGGCAAGGTCTGCAAGACATAACGGGCTACAAGATGAAGGCATGTAAAATCATCAGCTCCAATGCACCCCTCCCTGATGAGCTCAACGCATTCTATGCACGCTTTGAACAAGAGGTCAAGCTCTCCACCCCAGGAGCCTCAGGTGAACTTGTATCTGAGATCACCATTGCAGACGTCAGAGCAGTCTTCTCGAAGGTCAATCCTCGGAAAGCCACTGGCCCGGATGGGGTACCCGGACGGGCACTCAGGTCTTGCGCGGAGCAACTGGCGGGGATATTCACAAACATCAACCTCTCTTTACAACAGTCTGAGGTCCCTATCTGCTTCAAGAAGATGAACATCATTCCTGAATTTTCTAACCCACAAGCCACAATCAGTAAGGATAGGCAACAACACCTCCTCCACGATCATCCTCAACACCGGTGCCCCACAAGGCTGTGTTCTCAGCCCCTACTATACTCCTTATACACCTATGACTGTGTGGCCAAATTCCCCTCCAACTCGATTTTCAACTTTGCTGATGAAAAATGAAATGAAATGAAAATCGCTTATTGTCACGAGTAGGCTTCAATGAAGTTACTGTGAAAAGCCCCTAGTCGCCACATTCCGGCGCCTGTCCGGTATGGTATGAGGCTGGTATGGGAATCGTACCGTGCTGCTGGCCTGCTTGGTCTGCTTTAAAAGCCAGCGATTTAGCCCAGTGAGCTAAACCAGCCCCTACCAGCTAAACCAGACACCACAGTAATGGGTCGGATTTCAAACAATGATGAGACAGAGTACAGGAATGAGATGGAGAATCTGGTGAACTGGTGCGACAGCAATAATTTCTCCCTCAATGTCAACAAAACAAAGGAGATTGTCATTGACTTCAGGAAGCGTAGTGGAGAACATGGCCCTGTCTACACCAATGGGTACGAAGTAGAAAGGGTCGAGAGCTTCAAATTTTTAGGTGTCCAGATCATCAACAACCTGTCCTGGCCCCCCCATGCCGACACTATAGTTAAGAAAGCCCACCAACGACTCTACTTTCTCAGAAGACTGAGGAAATTTGGCATGTCACCTACGACTCTCAACAACCTCTACAGAGGCACCAAGGAAAGCATTCTTTCTGGTTGTAGCACAGCTTTGGTATGGATCCTGCTCTGCCCAAGACCACAGGAAATTACAAAAGGTTGTGAATGTAGCCTAGTCCATCACGCAAACCAGCCTCCCATCCATCGACTCTGTCTACAATTTCCGCTGCCTCGGAAAGGCAGCCAGCATAATTAAGGACCCCACGCACCCCGGACATACTCTCTTCCACCTCCTTCCGTCAGGAAAAATATACCAACGTTTGAGGTCACGTACCAACCGACTCAAGAACAGCTTCTTCCCTGCTGCCATCAGACTTTTGAATGGACCTATCTCGTATTAAGTTGATCTTTTCTCTACACCTTGCTATAACTGTAACATTATAGTCTGCAGTCGCTCCTTCCTTCCCTATGCACGGTATGCATTGTTTGTACAGCATGCAAGAAATAATACTTTTCACTGTATGCCAATACATGTGACAATAATAAATCAAATCAAATGTTATTAGTTTGCTGCTCTGTGGGTATGAGTCACAGATATAGGCAAAGTATGTTAGAAAATGGATGAGTTAAACGTAAATAAATCTGCAACAACTGTTGCTGCTGTCCCTTATGTGAGTACAATTCTTTTTGTAAATATGTGATTGCTTGAATTCCTAATGGAGACTCGTGTCTGCTCAGTTATTGAATGTAGTTTGTTTAAGATCCAGATGTATTTAATGGATTATTTGGTGTTTTGGTTGTTTGTAAGAGTGATTTTTGGGTAGGCATTTAATGTTACCTCCTGCTTTCTTCAAAATGGAGCATGATAATTTCAAGTAATTGCACTCTTGAGGGTATTACTGCTAAACTACATTTTTCACCAAGGATATGATTACTACCGCTTAAATAAAAACACCAATTAAGCCAATAATTATTGGTGGTCCTCCGTTGAATTAATTTGTTTTCCACATTATCCCTTTATAAAACCTGGCTGGACTTGGTTTATTGCAGCCATGGACTGACAGCATGAAACTACCATCAATTCAGTGCAACTAAGCATTAAGTTGGCAATTTCACAGTTAGCTGGTATGAAAAATGTTACAGCGGTGCAGTCAGTATTTGTTTTGCAAGGATGGAGGCAGAGGTACATTGTGTGGAATTCGCCTGCGGAATTCGATACCAGAGAAAGCAGTTGATGCCAAATCACTGTGGCCGCGATTTAACAAAATAAATCAGCCTGTTCTGGGTGGGATTAGCGGTGTTGTTAAGCGTGGGGAATGACCCCACTATCTAATGGCACTTTGTTGCTATTTCGTGCCACAGCGGGAAATGACACCTGAGGCCGCACTTTAGAGCATTTCCTGCACTGAGGAGCTCAGATGAGCAGAACTCCTCGAGAAAGGCGTCCCAATCATTCGGCCCCCGATGCAACCCCCCCGTTCCCTCCCAATGAGGGTTTCCTCTGGGGGAGAGGGAGACGCACCCCACACCTCACCTAACACGGAGAGGACCCCCCCCCTGGGCCCGATCCCCAGCATTTCTAACCTGACGTAACCATGCGAAACTGGATCCTGTCCATTATGGGCGGGATCCAGATCTCGACATCTCACCAGATCTCGTTAGATCTCACAAAGCGCGACGGCCGTTGGGAATCCCGGAGAAGGCCTCTCCCAGGGTCTACCAGCTGCTCTGATTTTGACGGGAAGAAGCTCTTAAATCGCACCTTGTATGTTTTCAAGAAGCAGTTAGATACAGCACTAGGGGCGAAGGAGATCAAAGGATATGGAGGGAACGTTATTAAGTGCGATGATCAACCAGGTTTGAAAGGCCAAAAGGCCTCCTCCTCCTATTTACTATGTTTCACCAGAGCTCCCGGAACTTCTTTCTGTATTTACGGGATATGGACATTGCTGGCAAGGCTGGCGTTTATTGCCCATTCCTAATTGTCCTCAAGAAGGTGGTAGTGAGCCACCAGCTTGAATCGTTGCCACACTTGTGGTTCAGATACACTCAATGTGTGTTAAGAAAGAAGTTCCAAGTTTTTGACCTCGAGACAATGAAGTAATGACAGTGTAGTTTCAAGTCAGGATGTTTAATGACTTGGAGAGGAACTTGCAGGTGGTGATGTTCCCATCCGCCAGCTTGCCTATAGGTGGTAGAGGTTAGTGGTTTGGAAGTTGGCTGTTGAAGGAACCTTGACAACTTGCTGTGATGTACCTTTAAGGTGGTACAAAGTGCTGTCACTGTGTGCTGAATGTGGAAGGAGTAAATATTTTGAAGATGATGGTTACGATTTAGTTAAGTTGACTGCTTTGACCTGAATCAACATGTGTGGGGAATATGGTAAATTTTACTTGTCAGTCAATGCTGATAAGGTCCTACTAACCATTCCATATGAAGGCCTCTAACCACCTTCTCCAGGACAGTTGCTGGCCTTACCAGCAATGTCCAAATCTCAAATAAAATAGTGCTTATAGCTGACATTGGACATCTAAAGTGTGAGGGTGGTTGGACCTGTCTTGGAGGTGCAGTCATTGCCTCATGCTTACCTGAGGCAAATGGTACATACCACTGGTCAGCCAAAGCTAGCAAGGTCCTACTATGCGCTGGCATAGAATGCTTCATTATTAAAGGAATTATGAACATTGCTGGATATTGTGAATTAATCCGCACCTGGCCTTATGTTGCCGGGGTGCTATTGATGCAGCTGAGGGCGGTTACTATGTAGATTCTATCCCGAAAAACTCCTGCAGCAATGTTCTGGCCTGTGATAATTGACCTCCAGCAATCACAACCAACTTGTTTTGGCTCAAATATAATCCTAATAACTGGGGGGATTTTCACTCAACCTCCACTTCTGTAATTACCTCAGTTTTGCTTGAATTTCTTGCTGTTTTATTTAGTCAAATGCTGCCTTGATGCCAAAGGTAGTCACTCGAGCCTATCTTCTGACATTCAACCCATGGCCATGCATGGATCAAGACTGTGCCAAGATTTTCATCTGGAGCTAAATATTTCTAATAGAACCCAAACTGAGTGCCAATGAACAGGCTATTGATGTTGCAGAGATTGTTTTCTTACATTAGCGAAGACTCTTTCCATCACTTGACTAATAATTGAGCATGGGCAGGTGACTCAGACTAATTGTATAGGTTTCGGAGAGTCAGCACAGAAGGTTGAATGCTTTTTCTGGACTGCAAAATTCCATACTTTAAACTTAGCTGAATAAAATTTTGAGATACAAAAGCCTGACAACACGCACGAGCAGATTCAAAAACAGCTTCTTTCCCACTGTTATCAGACTCCTAAATGACCTTCTTAAAAGACTGACCTGATTAATACCACACTCTTGTATGCTTCACCTGTTGCTGGTGTCAATGTGGACTTGTGATGCCCTTTTATGCATTTAATTTTAATTTTATTTTCATGGACTAAATGATCTGTTTGAGCTGATCGCAAAAAAATACTTTTCACTGTACCTCAGTACACGTGACAATAAGCACCAAAATGAGTGTAATTTTTAAAAAATGTATAGTATTAATTTTTCTGTAATTGTAATACTTCGCGACTCTAGAATTTTTTTAATTTTATGCATAAATTACTAACTTCAATCCTGGTGTAATCTTCGCGTTGACATTGCCATTGGAGCAGTTCTGTCAGGTGTAAATCTAAAGTCACGTGAGTAAATATCCCGATGGAGGTCTCGCCCAAAGGTGCTTTATGTGACTTTGCATTAAATAAAATTACCTGGTTTGTATAGCTGTGAAGCCAGACTCACTAAAGCTGCAGCTCAAATTGCATTGAAATCACTGAATGCTTAACAAGATTCAAATCCAAATAAATGGGACATGAAATACATACTTGGTGCAGCTTGTATTCTGGAATCTAGAGTTCGGCTTCTTTTTAGTTATCATGTTTACAAAGCCTGCAAATGGGCAGAAAAATTATGAGGATTTATTTTGCAGCCGACTAAATATGTGAAAATCTAATTGATCCTCAGATAGGGGATGTCTTGCTCGTGTTGGAAGTATACTGTAAAATGGCAGTTCATAAACAAAATGGCTGTGGAACCATCACAGATATATCACAAATGTACCTTTTATTTTACAAGCACATAATCTCAGAAAGTAAAGTGGCAAAACAAGGAAGGCCTTTTAACCTGAACTTTTAATTGGACAACAATTTTCTATTGCAAAGAGGAATTATGTACTAGCAACTGGCAAATTTAGCAAACTACAACCACTTTCTGCAGCTATAAAATGATCAGATCCTGTGCACCTCACCTCAGCTTGAAGGCACAAGGACATTTTATTTACAAGAAAGGTATTCAAATGCACACAAGTATGGGATACCTTTCAGCACAGAAGCAAAATATAGCGGTGCTGGAAATCAAACATAAAATCAGAAAACGTTGGAAATACTCAGCAGGCAGTATTTCCAGCATTTTGTGAAAAAATACCTTTCACCTCTCTCACTGTAACTGGAACACCAGTTCCATTCCAGCCAACGATATAAGTTTGAATGTTCAGCATAAATTTATGAAATTGTGTCTGAGCATAAGCAAAGTAAAATATAAATGTTTATACCTGAAATGTAGACTGCATTGATTATGACCGCTGGCAATTCAGAGTGTATTTTACTTAACCATATTTTTATGAACAAAGATATTTCTCTACAGTTTATTTTTCTGTCTGCCAGCACGCTGATTTTTTTGGTCTCGCAAGGAAGCTGAAGTAATTATAAATTTTGAAGTCCTAACATTTTTAAAAGTCCGAGCAGTCTACTGCACTGCAAATTCTATAACATTCTATGATAACTTGGTATTAAATAGTTGTGGATATTCCAGTTTACTTGTGTGTGATTGTGATGCAGTAGTGACACTTTGGAGAATTAATTAAATCCTTCCCATCTCACTCTGATTGCCATCTTCTCATTCCAGCTGTCTGCGGCAGTATCAAAAATCCAGTTACAAAGGAATTCCTGTTTGAATTCATTGAAAGGAATCAGATACAATCCCAGAGAGAACCAAGGAAAAAATCTCTGGATATGGACTCTGAACTAATGCCACCACCCCCTCCGAAGCGACCAAACCATGCTTCGTAAGCATCATATTTGTAGACATTGCATCTCTGTAAAAGGTTTAAAATGCAGCATCATTGTTTTTGCAGGTCTGTATAGACTGATATCAAAACTATTCTCTCTGGGAGGGTTGGTGGAAGTGGATATATTGAGATTGCCTTCAACATCATTAGACATTTCTCTCTGAATTCAACAAACAGTAAAATGTAAAAATCACTACTCATTCGGAACAGTTTTTAATTTGGTTTCTTTACATATTAATATATCTCCATATTTCAGAAGTTGTTTGTGGGCTCTTTTGTTACTGTGCTGCAACCTTTAGTCCCTATTTTATATTTGCAAGAGACTACAAATATAAAAATATTTCTTCTATGGAGAAAATCATGCTTTTTTTGTTTTTCACAATTGTCTAGATCAATTGATTCAAAGTATGCAATGCTGTGGAGCTATTTTGCTCGCTATCATTTTTGCATTCTGTTCCAGATATAAGATGGAGACTAAATTATCATACACTTTACCAGTTTTTAAAAAAAATTGATGTACTTTATGGTTTTACTAGACACACTATGCAGGCCACAAAATGAAAGAATTTGATTCAATAGGTTTATTTGTGCACTAAGACCATACTAGACTGTGCTAAGTGAACCAACCTTCCGTTAATTGAATAAAGATTTCCCCACTCTTTTCTCCCCTCCGCCCCTCCCCCAGAACTCCTCCACATGCACACACATCACGTGTATTTGCTTTAATTTAAAAAGTAGGCTCGTCAGCCAGAGTGATTCCCCCACTCCATGTTCCTTCGGCTGGTTCACTAAGTTTCATGTTTTCTCTTTTAAACGTCGGGGACTTGATGTAAACAATTGCAATAAGTAAAATACAGCACATTCTACCTGTTGGAGTGTGTTGGATTATGTAATTTTTAGAAGAACTTTGTTGCATCTTTTTTGTCTGTTAATTAAAAAAGAACAATGTTTTGAGTTTGTTTGTAAGGTTCCCTTATTTTTGTTATAGCTGTTGTGTTTTAGCACCTGTTCGCCATACTGCATATATGCTATCACTGTAACTTATCCAAAAGGCACACATGTGAAGCAATTTACCTTTTTTCAATCAACCTCATTGTCTGATTAACTGAAAAGCATTTCAATCATTGAAAATTTCAGGGAAATGAAAATAAATTCACGTACTTCAGGGAGTACTATATTCCAGCAAATTAGCAAAGTTAAATTTTTTTTATGGTTGTGTTTAACCCTTCAAAAATTTTTTAAAGAGGCATGTTTAAAAACAATTTGAAAATGCATTGTCTGGATTCCATTTCCTCAGTAAAAATGGATAAGAGACATACCCTAAGATCTGGCATTGTGTTTATTTGCATCGAGTGTTTACAAACTTTGGATTTCCTTTCCTTTGCTCAAAGACTGTTGCAGAATGGTAAGAAGTCTTACAACACCAGGTTAAAGTCCAACAGGTTTGTTTCAAACACGAGCTTTCGGAGCACGGCTCCTTCTTCACCTGAAGAAGGAGCCGTGCTCCGAAAGCTCGTGTTTGAAACAAACCTGTTGGACTTTAACCTGGTGTTGTAAGACTTCTTACTGTGCTCACCCCAGTCCAACGCCGGCATCTCCACATCATGTTGCAGAATGAGCATAGTGTAATCACACTGGCATCTTTATGGTGAAACAGCTGCCACGAGAAGAAACTTGGTAAAGGTGTTTCCAGGGGTCTGAGTCACTCATTGGCGGATACTATATTGATTTTTTTTAAAGATTGGTTTCATATTTTGTATTTTACGTTTCAGCCTAGGTAGGCTGTAAGAAAAAGGTTCTGTCTTTCTAAATAATCTTACCTTATTCAGTTTATTTTTCTTCAATATGCAAATGTTTGCATAAATTTGCTGTGTGTATATTTTTATTATTATTTGTTATTGAGATATAGGCATTGCTGACAGGGCTAATAATTATTGCCAATCCCCAGTTTTTGAACAGGTGGTGGTGGACTGCCTCCTTCTTCAATCACTGTAGTTGATATGGCGAGGATATTGTCGCAGTGATATTTGGTAGGAAGTTTGGTATTTTGACCCAGCACCAATGAAGGAACAGCGATATCTAACCATTGAAGAACTTGAGGGGTGGAATCTGGAAAACATGATTTTCCTATGCACTGCTGCCCACACATTCGTCTACGTGGCGAAGCGTTTGCAGGGTGTTGCCCCATAAGCCTGCAGTGCATCCTGTAGATCAGGCAATTTCAAAGTTGGGGTCGTGACCCGCAGGTGGGTCACGGGCTGGTTTCAGGATGGTCGCGGAGCCGCATGGTTCTGCGCTTGTGCACCGATGAGCAGGCACGCATGTGCAGTGCGCACGCATTTTTGTATATGGTCGCGGCCTTTATTTTGAAGGCCGCTCGCAGCCGGCATTGTTAAAAGCCGGCTGCTGCGGCTGTTGCGTGCGAATTTGCTCGATCGGAGACGCAGGAGAATTTTTTTAATATGCAATATAATCTTCCTGCCTGAAGAGAGGTAGAAAGCAGGGCCCCCCCCCCCCCCCCCCCCCCCCCCGTGGGTCACGAAGGTCGGCTTGCGTGGGTCCCGAAGGCTGACTGGTTGGTAAAAATGCGTGTCTGGAAAAATAGTTTGAAAACACTGCTGTAGATAGTGCATACCTCAGCCATACTCCAGTGATGGAAGGTGTGGATAATTAGATTAGTGAATGAGGTGCCGATCAACTGGACTGCTTTGGTCTGTATGTTGCCAAATTTCTTTGAGTTTGGTAGAAGTTGAACTTATCCAGACAAACTGAGAATATTCCATCACATTCCTGACTTGTTTCCTGTTGATGGTGGTGATGTTTTGGTGAGTTACTCACCAGGAATCCACAACCTTTTCCTGCTTCAGCACTTACTTGGCTGAACTAATTGTGTTTCTAGTCAGTGGTGACACCCCCGGGATATTCATGGTGGGGGTTCAGCAATTGCAATGCTATATAATATCAACAGAGTTGGTTGGGCTCTCTTGTTGGTCATTGCCTGGCAGTTCTGTAAAGGTTCCTTGTCACTTATCAGCACAGGACTGCATGTTGTCCAGGTTATACAGCTTGCAGGCAAAGATTACTTCATTGTCTGAGGAATTTCAAATGGAGCTGAAGACTGCAATCATTCGCGAACAATCTGATGTTATGTCGGAGGGAAGGTCATTAATGAAGCAGCTGAGGATGACTGGGCATAGGACGCTGCCCAGGGAACTCCTGGGATGCCCTGATCCTGAGATTATTGGCCTTCAACAACTACAACCATCTGCCTTTGTGCCAAGTATGACTCCAGCCAGCGGAGAAATTATCCCCAATCCCCCTTAATGTCAGTTTTACTCTGGCTCCTTATTGTTACACTTGATTAAATCCTTCACTGCTGTCAAAGATTGTCACTGTCATGGTCCAGAATAAATAATAATGCTATTGTCAGAACAGGGCACACCATTTTTTAAATACAATTAAAACTATTTTATACTTTTATAAATTTGTATTTTTTATAAACCCCACTGTTCCATGACCATGCATAGGTCAATGAAATCAGTGAAAATATTTCTTGCTAGTGGCAGATTAAGTTTGGCATGTAAACTCATACTCTCGTTGTTTTTAACGAGAGAATAAAGCATATAACATGACTTTCCTGCATTTGGCAGTTCATCTTTGAGTTCACTTAATAGCATATGTTAACCCCAACCTCATTAAAAGATAAGTTGCAAAACCCTTGGAGTGCAACATTATGATCATTCACTCAGGAAGGGAATGGGTGACCACCAGGCAGAGCAAGAGAGCTGACAGGCAGTTCAGGAATCTCCTGTGGGCATTGTCCTGCAAAACAGGTATACCATTTTGAATACTGTTGAGGGGGATGACCTCTCGGCGGAAAGCAGCAACAGCCAAATTCGTTGTACCATGGTTGGTCCTGCTGCAGAGGGGAAGTATAAAAAGTGTGGGAATGCTAGTTATAGGAGATTTGATTGTAAGGGGAATAGATAGGTGTTTTTGTGGCCGCAAATGAGACTCCAGGATATTGCCTCCCTGGTGCTAGGGTTAAGGATGTCTCGAGCGGTTACAGGACGTTATGGAGGGGGACAGCTGGTGAACAGCCAGTGGTCGTGGTGCACATCAGTACCAACGGCATAGGTAAAAAATGGGATCCGGTCCTGAAAACAGAATGTAGAGAGTTAGGAAGAAAGTTGAGAAGTCGTACCTCAAAGGTAGTGATCTCGGGGTTACTACCAGTGCCACGTGCTAGTCAGAGTAGAAATAGTAGGATGTATCGGGTGACTGTGGTGGAGGTGGTGGAGTTGCATTGTTGATTAAAGAAGATATTGATACAATATTGAGGAAATATAGGAGTACAGATGATGGAATCTGTCTGGGTAACATTAAGAAACATCAAGGTAAAAAAACATTCGTAGGGACCACCAAATTGCAATGGTAATGTTGGGAATAGCATTAGACAGGAAATCAGAGATGCGTGTGATAAAGGAACATCCGTGATTATGGGTGACTTTAATCTGCATATAGATTGGGTGACTCAAGTTCATCACAGTACAATAGAGGAGGAATTTGTGGAATGTATACAGGATGGTTTTCTGGGCCAGTATGTTGAGGAACCAACAAGGGAACAGGCCATCTTGGACTGGATGTTGTACAATGAGAAAGGATTAGTTGGCAATCTAGAGAACCCTTGGGGATGAGTGACTATAATATGGTAGAGCACAGTAAGAAGTCTTACAACACCAGGTTAAAGTCCAACAGGCTTGTTTCGAATCACTAGCTTTCGGAGCACAGCTTCTTTCTCTGGTGAATGAAGAGGTACATTACAGAAACATATATACAGACAAAGTCAAAGATGCAAGACGATATTTTGAATGCGAGTCTTTGCAGGTAATTAAGTCTTTACAGGTCCAGACGAAACAACTGTAGAGAGTGATAATCACAGATTTAAAAGGTGTGAATTGTCTCAAGCCTGGACAGTCGGTAGGATTTTGCAAGCCCAGGCCAGATGGTGGGAGGTGAATGTAATGCGACATGAATCCAAGGTCCCAGTTGAGGCCGTACTCATGTGTGTGGAACCTGTCTAAGTTTCTGCTCCCCAATTATGCGTTGTCGCGTGTCCTGAAGGCCGCCTTGGAGAACGTTTACCCGAAGATCAGAGGCTGAATGCCCTTGACTACTGAAGTGTTCCACGACTGGAAGGGAATATTCCTGCCTGGTGATTGTCACGCAATGTCTGTTCAGCCGTTATCACAGCATCTGCATGGTCTCGCAAATTACCACGCTTTGGGACATCCTTTCATGCAGTGTATGAGGTAGACAACGTTGGCCGAGTCGCACGAGTATGTACCACATACCTGATGGGTGGTGTTCTCACGTGTAATGGTGGTACCCATGTCGATGATCTGGCACGTCTTTCAGAGATTGCTATGGCAGGGTTGTGCGGTGTCGTGGTCGCTGTTCTGAAGGCTGGATAGTTTGCTGCAAACAATGGTCTGTTTGAGGTTGTGCGGTTATTGGAAGGCAAGTAGTGGGGGTGTGGGGATGACCTTGGCAAGATGTTCGTCTTCATCGATGATGTGTTGAAGGCTGCAAAGAAGATGTCGAACTTTCTCCGCTCCTGGGAAGTACTGGACGATGAAGGGTACTCTGTCGGTTGTGTCCCGTGTTTGTCTTCTGAGGAGGTCGGTGCGGTTGTTTGCTGTGATGCGTTGGAACTGTCCATCGATGAGTCGGGCGGCATATCCCCTTCGTACGAGGGCATCTTTCAGCGTCTGTAGATGTCTGTTAACGCCTGCAAAGACTCGCATTCAAAGTATCGTCTTGCATCTTTGACTTTGTCGATATCTGGAACCCACCTCTTCATTCACCTGAGTAAGTGTTTTCATTGAATTCTTGGTATACAAAACAAATATAGATATGAACAAACAGTGGGTGTTAAACAAGAGAATATATAAGAAGTAAAACTAGAACTATTTTCACATCGATCGGTTATGACTATTTACATCGATAGATCACAGTTTTACCTTCCTTTTCTTTTTCTCACACATATGTGAGAAATATGAGAATGACTAGAGCGAGGGTAGGTCCGATCAAGGACAGTAGCGGGATATTGTGTATTGAGTCTGAAGAGATAGGAGAGGTCTTGAACGAGTACTTTTCTTCCGTATTTACAAACGAGAGGGGCCATATTGTTGGAGAGGGCAGTGTGAAACAGACTGGTAAGTTCGAGGAGATACTTGTTAGGAAGGAAGATGTGTTGGGCATTTTGAAAAACTTGAGGATAGACAAGTCCCCCAGGCCTGATGGGATATAGCCAAGGATTCTATGGGAAGCAAGAAATGAAATTGCAGAGCCGTTTGCAATGATCTTTTTGTCCTCATTGTCAACAGGGGTGGTACCAGAGGATTGGAGAGTGGCGAATGTCGTGCCCCTGTTCAAAAAAGGGAATAGGTATAACCCTGGGAATTACAGGCCAGTTCGTCTTACTTCGGTGGTAGGCAAAGCAATAGAAAGAGTACTGAGGGATAGGATTTTTGAGCATCTGGAAAGACACTGCTTGATTAGGGATAGTCAGTACGGATTTGTGAGGGGTAGGTTTTGCCTTACAAGTCTTATTGACTTCTTTGAGAAGGTGACCAAGCATATGGATGAAGGTAAAGCAGTGGATGTAGTGCACATGGATTTTAGTAAGGCATTTGATAAGGTTCCCCATAGTAGGCTTATGCAGAAAGTAAGGAGGCATGGGATAGTGGGAAATTTGGCCAGTTGGATAACGAACTGGCTAACCGATAGAAGTCAGAGAGTGGTGGTGGATGGCAAATATTCAGCCTGGAGCCCAGTTACCAGTGGCGTGCCGCAGGGATCAGTTCTGGGTCCTCTGCTGTTTGTGATTTTCATTAATGACTTGGATGAGGGAGTTGAAGGCTGGGTCAGTAAATTTGCAGATGATACAAAGATTGGAGGAGTTGTGGATAGTGAGGAGGGCTGTTGTCGGCTGCAAAGAGACATAGATAGGATGCAGAGCTGGGCTGAGAAGTGGCAGATGGAGTTTAACCCAGACAAGTGTGAGGTTGTCCATTTTGGAAGGACAAATATGAATGCAGAATATAGGGTTAACGGTAGGGTTCTTGGCAATGTAGAGGAGCAGAGAGATCTTGGGGTCTGTGTTCATAGATCTTTGAAAGTTGCCACTCAAGTGGATAGAGCTGTGAAGAAGGCCTATGGTGTGCTAGTGTTCATTAGCAGAGGGATTGAATTTAAGAGCCCTGAGGTGATGATACAGCTGTACAAAACCTTGGTAAGGCCACATTTGGAGTACTGTGTGTAGTTCTGGTCACCTCATTTTAGGAAGGATGTGGAAGCTTTGGAAAAGGTGCAAAGGAGATTTACCAGGATGTTGCCTGGAATGGAGAGTAGGTCTTATGAGGAAAGGTTGCGGGTGCTAGGCCTTATGTCATTAGAACGTAGAAGGATGAGGGGCGACTTGTTAGAGGTTTATAAGATGATCAGGGGAATAGATAGAGGAGACTGTCAGAGACTTTTTCCCCGGGTGGAACAAACCATTACAAGGGGACATACATTTAAGGTAAATGGTGGAAGATATAGGGGGGATGTCAGAGGTAGGTTCTCTACCCAGAGAGTTGTGGGGGCATGGAATGCACTGCCTGTGGAAGTTGTTGAGTCGGAAACGTTAGGGACCTTCAAGCGGCTATTGGACAGGTACATGGATTATGGTAGAATAATGGAGTGTAGATTAATTTGTTCTTCAGGGCAGCACGGTAGCATTGTGGATAGCACAATTGCTTCACAGCTCCAGGGTCTCAGTTTCGATTCCAGCTTTTGTCACTGTGTAGAGTCTGCACATCCTCCCCGTGTGTGCGTGGGTTTCCTCCCACAGTCCAAAGATGTGCAGGTTGGGTGGACTGGCCATGATAAATTGCCCTTAGTGTCCAAAATTCTATGATCTATCATTAAACAAGGACAAAAGTTCTGGAAGAGGGTGTAGAAGGATGGGTTAGTAAATTTGCAGATGACACAAAGGTCGGTGGAGTTGTGGATAGTGCTGAAGGATGTTATAGGATACAGAGGGACATAGATAAACTGCAGAGCTGGGCTGAGAGGTGGCAGAGGAGTTTAATGCGGAAAAGTGTGAGGTGGTTCACTTTGGAAGGAGTAACAGGAATGCAGAGTACTGGGCTAATGGCAAGATTCTTGGTAGTGTAGATGAACAGAGAGATCTCGGCATCCAGGTACATAAATCCCTGAAAGTTGCCAGCCAATCAATAGGGCTGTTAAGAAGGCATATGGTGTGCTAGCCTTTATAAGCAGGGGGATTGAGTTTCGGAACCACAAGGTCATGCTGCAGCTGTACATAACTCTGGTGCGGCCGCACCTGGAGTACTGCGTGCAGTTCTGGTCACCACATTATAGGAAGGATGTGGAAGCTTTGGAAAGGGTTCAGAGGAGATTTACTAGGATGTTGCCTGGTATGGAGGGAAGGTCTTACGAGGAAAGGCTCAGGGACTTGAGGTTGTTTTTGTTAGAGAGGAGAAGGCTGAGACGTGACTTAATAGAGATATATAAGATAGTCAGAGGGTTAGATAGGGTGGACAGTGAGAGTCTTTTTCCTCGGATGGTGATGACCAAGACGAGGGGACATAGCTTTAAATTGAGGGGTGAGAGATATAGGACAGATGTCAGTGGCAGTTTCTTTACTCAGAGAGTAGTAGGGGTGTGGAACGCCCTGCCTGCAACAGTAGCAGACTCGCCAACTTTAAGGGCATTTAAGTGGTCACTGGATAGACATATGGATGAATATAGAATAGTGTAGGTCAGATAGGCTTCAAATGGTTTCACAGGTCGGCGCAACATTGAGGGCCGAAGGGCCTGTACTGCGCTGTAGTGTTCTATGTTCTATTGCTACAACATCGTGGGCCGAAGGGCCTGTTCTGTGCTGTATTTCTCTATGTTCTATGTTCTTTTATTCCTTCCTTACGGTATTTGCCGTGGTGATTGTGGTCCCCCGCGTTTCACTTCCCAACGGTTTTCCCATTGCTTTTCTTTCCTTTGGTTCAGGTTGTTGTTGCCCCTCTTTCCCCCCCCCCCCCCCCCCCCCCCCCAATGTCTCTTGGGTCTTTTGTTGGGCTTGGTTGACTTCCTTGTTTCTCCCCCCCCCTTTCCTTACTGTGTCATGGCTACCCCCTCCTAATCTTTGGCACCCTAGGTTTTTAAAAAATAAATTTAGAGTACCCAGTTCATTTTTTCCAATTCATTTTTTCCAATTAAAGGGCAATTTAGCGTGGCCAATCCACCTACCCTGAACATCTTTAGGTTGTGGGGGCGAAACACGGGAAGAATGTGCCAACTCCACACGGACAGTGACCCAGAGACGGGATCGAACCTGGGACCCCGGCGCTGTGAGACAGCAGGGCTAACCACTGCGCCACTGTGCTGGACCTTTGGTATCCTAGTTGTTGGCTACAAACACTTTTTGGAACAACCGAGTGAATGGCTCCCACGCTTTGTGGAAGCCTTCTTCCGACCCCTGGATAGCGAATTTAATTCTCCTGATTTGGAGAAAATCCGCCAGGTCAGACAGCCAGTCTGCAGCTTTGGTCCTGCTGACACCAGCCGAGCAGGATTCTCTGGCAGGCGATCAGGGAGACAAAGGCAAGGGCGTCGGCCCACCTCCCCATGTAGAGATCTAGCTGTTCTGATAACCCAAAGACTGCCACTCTCGGGCATGGCTCCACCCTCATCCTCACCACTTTGGACATTGTCTCAAAGAAGGCTGTCCAGGACCCAGCAAATCTGGGGCAAGACCAGAACATGTGGCCGTGGTTGGCCTGGCTCCTTGGTACCGTTCGCATCTGTCCCCCACCTCCGGGAAGAAAATGCTCATTAGGGTTCTGGTTAAATGGGCTCTGTGCACCACTTTTAGCTGCAATTAGGCTTAGCCTTGCGCATGTGGAGGTGGAGTTGACCCTGGGCAGTGCTTCGCTGCAGAGTTCCCACCCTATTTTGAAGCTCAAGTCCTCCTCCCACTTCTCTCTTGTCTTGTCCAGTTGGCTGTTGGCCCCCCTTAGCAGTCACCCGTACATGTCACCACAGTTCCCTTTCCCTAAGATACCGCGTTCAGCATCTGGATCCCTAAATTTAACCTGTGTATCAAATATCTGGAATCCTTCCCACTAATTGAGACTCAGAACTAGTACTACTGGTGTCTGTCAACTCTGCATAACTTACTGCGATATATAACTCATCCCCATGTATAGACACACAGTTCAACATAACCATCTAATTTATTGGAAAGCTACCCTGTACAAGTTTGAATTTCCACTGCTCAGAGGGACTGAGAATGGGCTCTGTAGAGAAGCATCTTTTCAGGTCAGTAATTTATCAGTCGAGACAGGAGTCATTCATTTTCTAAAGGTGAGTGATGTTCTGCAATCACTCGTACGCTCACTAAGGAGCAGGTGATTGATTTGTTTAGCGTCTTTGGTTTTAATCTTCTGATGCCTGACCATTTTCCTAATTTCTCAGCTGAAGATGAAATATTATTGAAGAGAAATATCTTTGGCTTTTCAAGGGCCTCAGCCAGTTCATACAATGCCTTTGTTCATGACATCACCCACTGGGGCATCCATTTGCAGTGTGTTCTTCCAATAAAACTTATCGTCTGTCTGATGGTTATAACAGCTTTCAACTCATTTGCGGGCTACAGAAACTGGCTGCACTATTGCAATTGTGGGAACCGTATTCCTGCATGCAGATGCTGGTACGGTGCAATTTTTAAATTTTATTTTGTCCAGCGAAGGTAAGGCTGTGGAAAAAATAAAATGCATACATGTCATGTTTATATCGCAGGACCACTTCCATTAGTGAAAGAATGGCAAAATTGCTGGCATATGTTTGACCAAGCAGTGCCAGGAGGCACTTGGAGACTTGCAGGAGGAGAAAATACCTTCATTAAATATTGTGAAGTTAGATGAGTTATGGTGTATTTGTGAACTGGGTCTGGAGGGCGAGAGATTGCATTTTTAAAATTGGGAAATGGGTGGGGTTGGTGGAATGTGACTGTGACCTTTGGTAAAGATTTCTGCTGAATATCCAACTGTGACTTGTATTGCTCACCTCTAAGAAAGGAAAAGCTATTTTTTATGAAATACAACATTATGTAAAATTAACCAATATGCATCAATTTTAGTATAAATTTTGCAGAACGCATGTTTCTATAACAACACCTTCATCCCTGCAGACCCCCTCCGCAGTCCCATACGCAGAAGCTCTTTGAGCAAGTCTAATCCAACTTGTGGTGCAACTGCACTTTCTGGAAGGAGTTGACAGCAGACAACTCTAAATAACAAAATTGAATTCTATGTTCCTAATTTGAAGGGGGGAAATAGAATATTTTCTTTGGACAATTATCAGAGTTAAATTGGTACTCATTTTGTCCTTCTCTTTAAGTTACAATAAGTTAGTCCATAAACTTTAGATGCTGTGACCTTAAAGAAGATCAGCATGCACAGAGGGTGTAGTCTTGTTGGTCGACCAATTTTTCACGACACCCTGAAGCTTTCATGATGTTGTTATTGCACTAAGCTGGAGGTATGAGTTCATGTTATCAGGTTTCCATCTCCATTTTTGGCATGAGATTCTTGTTTGCACATGAAAATTGATGAATTGTAAAGTGCTGGATTATTTCTCAGGTGGTCAAGTCTGCATGCAAATCTATCATCCATCTATTTTTTCTGACATGTTGGTATTGGATCTATTGCAGCTTAAAATAATAATCATACATTGTCTTGCTTAGGTAATACAGTCGCAATCTCATTGCTGCATTCGCTACTTGAAGAAACCTAATGTGTATCCAGAACAAGGCTCTTTGTATAGTTGAATGGAGAGTGTCACTTTGTGTGGATAGCATGAGATCCAAAAGTGATTTCTTATGTGCAGGTAATCAAGCGTTGTGAAACACGCATTCCCATATAAATTGCCAGTAGAATAGTCCCCATCAATATCAAAATAGCAATTGAAACTTATCTACAAGTCAAGTTTAAAATTTATGTAGAATAACTTGCTGTGCAAGAAGATATATGCCTCTTACAGTATGTTTAGACGATTCTCATTTGTCAGACCTGTATATAATCTATCCATTGTGTGGATGGCATGGCCTTTATTACGGGGATGCAAGATAAAACTATTTGTAAAGCAAAATTCTAATGAATTTTTCATTTTGAATCATCTGCATTCTGATCACTAGGTGCTTCTTCAGTTCACAGTCCAGCAGCTTGGCATTTCAAAATTCAGTCTTTGTTTCCATTCAGATTATTTTTGCTGATGGAAAAGAACATTTGCTTGTGACGGTTGCAGCTATTAGCAAAAATGTAGTGCTCACAAAAACAATGATAATGCGAAGTTCAAGCCCTGCCTTATTTTACAGAGTATGGGTTAGATGGGGATAGAGCTGTGCGTGCTCTCCATTTATTAAAACAGTCACATAGCTCTTTTTTCCAGTACTGTACCAAGCACAAATCTTTCCAAGGGTTTCAATATTATGGGGGATCTAAAGCTTCAGTGAAGCGACAGGAGGAGAATGCAAATATCCACTTGGGTAATATTTTTGAAAAGTTTAATTAAACAACGCACTAGTGAAGTGTGGGTAACTGCACAGACCTTTGACCTCTGGGTAAGAATATGAATTACTTGCATCTGAATTACAGCACATAAATAGGTTGTTTGATCTAATCCATCCAAATATATTACAGGATCAGTAGACCTAATAATTTTCTCTTCCCATATTCCTGTATTCTCCTTTCCTTCAGTCAACATTCTTAAATCTTGACACGGCCTCTGCTTCAATCGTGAAACCTGGTAGGACATTTCACAACTACTTGTAAAAAAGCTTTCTCTCGACTTCCGGTGGCGGCCATGATGTGAGTGGCCGCATTAGGCAGCTCCCGCTCAAGGCGGATTTTTTTGTCCTTTCCCCTGGTTGCTGGGCGGATGCTTTGAAGGAAAAGGTACAGGGGTGGCGAAGGAAGACTGTACTCCACCAGTGAATGGTTTTGTGGACCAGAAATGGGGTTAGAAGAAAGGAGTTGCAAGAGCAAGAAAGTCTTTGTACGACACAGGAAAAAATGGCAGAGAGCAAGGGGTCGGCCCTACCAGCACAATGATCGACGGAGTAGCTGGTTGACTTTCTGAACAAAAATAAGGGAGGTTCTGGAGGACCTGGTGAAGGTGGTAGACTCGCTGAGAGTGGGGATCGACCATTTGGAGCTGAGGCTGGAGTCCTAGAGCCAGGCGGTCCAGAAGGTGGCGGAGGCAGTGGAGGAAAACGAGGGGCAGCTTACCTCGTTGGTGGCCGAGATCGAGATGATGCGAGAGACTCAGAAGCAGCTTAAGGAGAAGGTGGAGGATTTGGAGAAACGCTCCCAAACTCAAACTTTAAGAATTGTGGGCTTGCCAGAGGGCATTGAGGGAGTGGAGGAAGGCTCTTATGTAGCCAAAATGCTGGAGAGGTTGATGGGGGGTGGGTGCCTTTGTCCCACCCCTGGAGATTGATCGGGCACACAGGGCACTAATGCGGAAGCCTCAGGCGAACAAGCCGCCAAGGACAATGGTGGTGAGCTTACGTAAATTCTTGTATAAAGAGAAGATTTTGAGGTGGGCCAGGCAGACAAGGAGATGTACCTGAGAGGGTAATGAGCTCCAGGTATACCAAGACCTGGGAGCACCAGAGGAGGTGATGGAGTTTGTTAGAGACAATGGACTGGCAGGAGAAGGAGGACATTAAACTTTGGAGGAGGTGAGAGAAGATGCTGGTTCTCTCTGTCCCGTTTTGGTTGCTGTTCTTTTTTTCTTGTTTCATTTGAGGTGATGGTCAGGGGGAACCTTATTTCACTTAGGAATCATTTTTCTTTCATGTGGGGTTCTTTGGTGGGAGGCTGGAGGATTGTGCTGCGTGAATGCACCCTTTTTTCCAGCATAATCACGTTATCACAAGTGACGAGTGGATGCTCCATCTCTGTCTGCTCCGGAAGTCCACAGCATTGCAGATGCCATTCTTCAGCCTATTTGATTCACTCCATATAATGTCAAGAAAGGGTTGAAGGTACTGGCTACTGCAAAGGCTATGGACCCTGACAGTATCCTGGCAATAGAACTGAAGGCTTGCGCTCCAGGACTTGTCACGCCCTTAGCCAAGCTGTTCAGCTTGCGACACTGGCATCTCCCCGACAATATGGAAAATTACCCGGGTGTGCCTTGTACACAAAAAGCAGGACAAATTCAACCCAGCCAATTACCACCCGTCAGTCTACTCACAATCATCAGCAAAGTGATAGAAGGGGTCATCAACAGTGTTACCAAGCCGCATTTGCCCTGTTCCCCAAGGTAACTCGACTCCTGAACTCATTACAACTTTGGGTCAAAAGAGCTGAACCACCATCTGCGACCCCTGAGAGTGACTGAGTTTGACATCAAGACAGCATTTGATTGAGTGAGGCATCGAGGAGACCTATGTGAAGAATGGAGAATTTTAGGACTATTGGATACTAAGTATTTGGCAATTTGATGGTTAAATTGGGCAGCGCCGTGACTAGCAACGATGCCTCCCAGCACCAGGGACCAGGGTTCAATTCAAACTTTGGGGTGACTGTGTGCACGTTCTTTCCATGTCTGTGTAGATTTCCTCCAGGTGCTCCGGTTTCCTCCCACAGTCCAAAGATGTGCAGGTTGGATGGATTGGTTATGTTAAAATGCCCCTAAGTATCCTAACAAAAAGGTTAGGTGGGTTACGGGGATAGGGCGGGGGCACGGAGCTGGGTGGGATGCTCCTTCGAAGGATTGGTGCAAACTCAATGGGCTGAATAGCCTCTCCTCCTGCACTGTAGAGATTCTATAAATGCCTGGGGTTATATTGTGTTTGACTGTAGTGCTCATGCTTTTTTAAAAAGAATCCTGGTTTGCAGGGCCTGGGGCTTTTAGGATCCAAAGGTGAAATTGACCGGAGAAATGTGTTTTTCAGTCGGGGCTTAATGCACTGTGGTTTGACTGGGGACAGTCCCTGGGAGTTAATATGCCTTAGTTGCTGGAAAGCTAATTTGTTTTTCAGCTTGGAAGATGATGTCATTGCTGGGTGGAGCTAATAATAATAATTACCTAATAGTAATCTTTATTGTCACAAGTAGGCTTACATTAACACTGCAATGAAGTTACTGTGAAAAGCCCCGAGTCGCCATATTCTGTTTGGTTTCATGAGGGAGAATTCCGAATGTCCAAATTACCTAACAGCACGTCTTTCGGGACTTGAGAGGACACCGGAGCATCCGGAGGAAACCCACACAGACACGGGGAGAATGTGCAAACTCCACACAGACAGTGACCCAAACAGGGAATCGAACCTGGGACACAGGCTCTGTGAAGTAACAGTGCTAACCACTCTGCTACAGTGCCACTTACCTCCCGAAGAGATTCAGAGAGAGATTTTGAGAAAGCTTTGAACAAGAGTTGAAGTCCGATCTGGCAACCCTTGTTGTGACCACAAGTAAAGGCAGTTTTCTCTCAGTAGTGTAGGTAAAAAGGAGAACCAAGATTTAAAGCAGAGCAGTCTTGTCAGAGGGCAGGGAAGGAGCTGAAACATGGCAGGTGAACCAGCTTTTTTGAAGATATTCAGCCAGAGTCTGCAGGGGCTCTAACAGGAGCCAAATCTGTTGTGTGAACATACATACAGTGCAGAAGGAGGCCATTCGGACCATCGAGTCTGCACCCACCCATTAAAACCCTCACTTCCACCCTATCACCATGACCCAATAACCCCTCCTAACCTTTTTGGATACTAAGGGCAATTTAGCATGGCCAGTCCACCTAACCTGCACGGCTTTGGACTGTGGGAGGAAACTGGAGCACCCAGAGGAAACCCACTCTGACACGGGGAGAACGTGCAGACTCTGCACAGACAGTGACCCAGCAGGGAATCGAATCTGGGACCCTGGTGCTGTGAAGCCACAGTGCTAGCCACGTGTGCTACAGTGAGGCAAGTATTACTCTATGCCATGCTGATTTTAAGATGGATTGAGAATGGTGCGTCAACATGGCCTCAGAATCAGCCTTTCTGGCCACCACAGGGGGCCAGCACGGCACTGGAGTGACCTACGCCACTCCAGCTGCCGATCCCGGTGTCAGATGGTCACTGCGGAGTCCGCGCATGCACGTGTCACTGGCGCAGGGCTACAGGGGCCGACGTGGAACAAAGGAGGCCCGCAGCCCGAGGTGGGGACCCGAAGAGTGGCCCCCGGCCGGCGCCAAGCTGACCGCGCCAGTGCCAATGGCAGCGGAGAATCGCGTTCCGGCGTCGGGGATGACATGGCACGATTCGCGCCGATTCTCCGGGCCGGCGTCGGGGTTAGAGAATCCCGCCAGATATGTTTATTTTGTTTAATGGGGGATTCAGTACTAGTGTTCAAAGGGTAATTGTAAGTTGCACTTTTTGGGTGTGAAGTTAGGGTTTAATATCGTATTCGTAAGAGTTTTGCTTTAAAAATACCAAATCTCTGTTTCTTCATGCAATCACCCCTGGAATGAATCATTCTTTCCACACAGTCTTACAATAAACTAAAATATTGGGGTTTTGGTCCAGTATCCTAGCCACTGTGGGGGTCTGGTCTCGGATCATAATAGCTAGCAAAACTGGATTCAGTGGGAATCGGTGGCAAAGCTCTCTGCTGATTGGAGTCATACCGGCACATAGGAGGATGGTTGTTATGGTTGGAGGGAAGTCATCGCGGTTCTAGGACATCACTGCAAGAGTTCCTCAGGGTAGTGTCCTAGGCCCAACCAGCTTCAGCTGCTACATCAATAACCTTCCTTCCATCATCGGCCAGAAATGGGGATGTTCGCTGATTGCACAATGCACAATATTGTTTGCGACTCAGATACTGAAGTAGTGCATGTCTAAATGCAGCAAAACCTGGACATATCCAGGCTTGGGCTGTCAAGTGGCAAGTAACATTCAATGAACAGTACACAGGAACAGCCCCTTCGGCCCTCCAAGCCTGTACCGGTCACGACATAGGACTGTCAGGCAATGACCATCTCCAACAAAAAAGAACCTAATCATTGCCCCTTGACATTCAATGGCATTACCATCGCTAACTCACGCACTATCAACATCCTGAGGGTTCCATTGAGCAACAACTGAACTGGACTAGCCATACGCTATGGCTACATGAGCAGGTCAATGGCTCAGAATCCTGCAGTGAGTAACCCACCTCCTGACTCCACCACCTACAAGGCACAAGTCAGGAGTGCGATAGAGCACATTCCATTTGCCTGGATGAGTGCAGCTCCAACAACACTCAAGATGCTTAACTCCATTCAGGACAAAAGCATCCCACTTGATTGCACCCCATCCACAAACATTTACTCACTCCACCACTGATCATCACTGACAACCATCTTCAAGATGCATTGCAGGAACTCACCAAACCTCCTTAGACAGCACCTTCCAAACCCATGGCTGCAATCATTTAAAAGGATGAGGGCAGCAGATAAAGGAGCACACAACCACTTGCAGTTCCCCTTCAAACCACTCACCATCCTGACTTGGAAATATATCGCCATTCCTTCACTGTTGCTGGGTCAAAATCCTGGAACTCCCTCCCTAACAGCACTGTGGGTGTGCTGATACTACTATTATCCCACTGTTTTAAACTATAAAATTACTCTGCTATTTAAAAAATTGAGAGAGGGAAACCAGGGAATTGTAGATCTTTATCTGATGTTAGGAAACAACTAGAGTATATAATTAAGAGGTGAGATTGAACAAACTTAGCTTGTGTTCCCCGGAATTTAGAATGTGAAATGAAAAAATGAAAATCTCTTATTGTCACAAATAGGCTTCAAATGAAGTTACTATCAAAAGCCCCTAGTCGCCACATTCCGGCACCTGTTCGGGGAGGCTGTTATGGGAATCGAACCGTGCTGCTGGCCTGCTTGGTCTGCTTTCCAAGCCAGCGATTTAGCCCTGTGCTATACAGCCCCAGAATGTTAAGGATGATTTGATTGAAGTTTTCAAGATATAAAGGGAAGTGGAGAGGGTAGATAGAAGCTATTTTGTCTTACTGAGAGTCAATGACTAGGTTACTTAGTCCAGAAATTGGCAGGCATTTAAGTGGTGAAATTAGGATACACTTGTATGTGGTACACACTGCTGACAGAGTGTACTGGTGGTGGGGAGAGTGAATGTTGAAATTGGGTGGATGGGTTTTGTCCTGGACGTTGTTGAACTTGGACGTTGTTGGAGCTGCACTCATTCAGGCAATTGGAGAGTATTCCATCATGCTCCTGACATGTGCCTTGTAAATTAGAACAGGCTTTGTGGAGTCAGGAGGTGAAATTTACATCTCTCTTTGCTAAATGACAATTGATGTTGACACAGTTATTAATTTCAAAATTGAGGTTGGTGGATTTTTTTTTAAAGCAATTGAGGTATATGGGACAAAGTCGGGTGGTGGAGTTCGGTGACTGATCAAGCATGATCAGTGGCACGGTAGCACAGTGGTTAGCACTGTTGCCCACAGCGCCAGCATCCCAGGTTCGATTCCAGCTTGAGTCACTGTCAGTGCAGAGTCTGCACGTTCTCTCCGTATCTGCGTGAGTTTCCTCCGGGTTCTCCGGTTTCCTCCCACAAGTCACAAAAGACGTGCTTGTTCGGTGAATTGGGCATTCTGAATTCTCCCTCAGTGCAACCAAACAGGCGACGGACGTTCTGTGGCAACTAGGGGATTTTCACAGTAACTTCATTGCAGTGTTAATCGAAGCCTACTTGTGACAATAATAAAGATTAATTGAATGGCAGAACAGACTCGAGGGGCTATTGGCCTACTTCGGATCCTACGTTTCTCATCTTCCTAGACCTTTCTGCAGCCTTTGAACAGGGTTGATCACTTCATCCTCAACAAAAGATCGTGTTCATTCATGGGAATGCTGCTAGCAAAGCCAGCATTTATTATTCGCCTCAAAATGGGTCTGAGATGGTGTTAGTGAGCTGCCTGCTTGAAGCACTGCAGTCCACATGATTAAGGTAATTCCACACTGCTGTTATGTAGGGCATTCCAGGGCTATGACCCAGTCAGGGTGGTGTGCAACTTGGAGGTAGTGGTGTTCCCATTCACCTACTTGCTTTGTTCTTCTAGATGATCGAGGTCACAGGTTTGGAGATGCTCTCAATAAAGCATTGATGATTTGATTTAGTGAGTCTTGTATGTGGTACACACTGCTGACAGAGTGTACTGGTGGTGGAAAGAGTGAATGTTGTTGAACTTGTTGGAGCTGCCCTCATCCAGGCAATTGGAGAGTATTCCATCATGCTCCTGACATGTGCCTTGTAAATTAGAACAGGCTTTGTGGAGTCTGGAGGTGAATTACTCACTGTAGAACTCCCAGCCTCTTTTTGTTGTAGCCGCAGTATTTTTGTAGCTTGGTTCTGTGGATAGTTTACTGTGAGTAAATAAGGAGAAAATTATTCTATTGGCAGAAGAGTTGACAATCAAATGGTTCAGATTTAAGCTAGTTGGCAAAAGAACTAAGGGTGACAAGGAGAAATTAATTCAAAAAGCGAGTTTAGATTCAATATTAACTTTCAAACGATAATTGAATAAATACTTGGAAGGGAATATTTTGCAAGGGTATAGGAAAAGTGGGATTAATTGAATAGCTGTTTGAAAATCCACATAGGTTGAATTGCCTTTTATCATTCTATGATTTAACAATGATGAGTCTCATCACAAACGCAAAAGTTTATTTTAAAAATAGCAATCAAAGAGGGCTTCTGTTCAATGAGATTAATTTCAAAAACAATACAGTACTTCCTGGGCCCTCCTTTAAACAATGCAATTAATCACCATCAAAAAGCTGTCATGACAGAATCCAGGTACGGTACACGCCAGGACATGAGCCATTATTCTAACTAAATGAGCAACAGATGATTTAAAGAAAACAATGTGTGTGGAGAAATTAAATGTAGAAACAGAACTGACAAGTTTGCATTTATGATGCGATGTTGAAGTTTGGACAAATCTTTAATTGAAAATTGAATTCCTTTTCAGTCACTAAATGAAGACACTAATCAAAATGTTGAGAAAATGATTTCTATTCTCTCACAATAAATGTGGAATATTTGAAAATGCAGATGAAGGAGCCTGCACTTCTATTTGGTGCACTTTATTACCTATAATATGCTCAAATACATTCACTTGTATCTTCTATATCGCAGATCTGCTTCGAGGCTACTTTCAAACCCATTCGGCCCCATCCTATTAATTTGAAAGCTGCAGCTTAGATCAGTCCACATTGAGAATGTTGGTTCATGATAGCAAAACTGCTTTGAATCACTTTGAACTGTTTGGGGGGGGGGGGGGGGGCATTTTCTTTCAATTATTAGCAAATGTGCTAAATCGCCCTCAACAGGAGTGGTGATTATGGGGATGCTGTGTTGCGCAGTTAACCAGAAGATGTATTCCTAAAAAGTCAAAGAGCACTTCAAAGTCCAGCCATCCGGAAAAGCAGTCTTCACTGGTTTAGGATCATTACGGACAGTACGTGAATATTTCAAAAAATAGAAATTATTACAAAGTTTGTTCTTTTTCCTGCAAAATGCAGTTTAATTAAGTTCCTACACATGAATCTATTATATAAGAATGGTTTGCATCTGTATAAATGCGTGATTCGTTTAATTATATTTTAAAGGGAAAACTAAGGAGGTGATTTTCAGCCCACGTTCTCTGGAGAATACAGAAACACGATTCTCTCTGGAAAGATCACAATGCCTGATTTTCCGTGTCCCTTGCTGGTGGCGTGACGAGGTTAACGCCAACAAAGGGCATGAACCTCATTTTAATGGATTTGATTATCATTAGCCGGCCCCCTCGTCACATGATCTTCTCACTGAATAGAACTTAGAATTTAAAGTGCAGAAGGAGGCCATTCGAAAGAGCACCCAACTTAAGCCCACAACTCCGCCCCATACCCGGAACTCAGCAACCCCACCCGACCCCTTTGGACACTAAGGGCAATTTAGCAAGGCCAATCCACCTAACCTGCACATCTTTGGACTGTGGAAGAAAACAGGAGCACCCGGAGGAAACCCACGCAGACCCGAGGAGAACGTGCAGACAGTGACCCAAGCCAGGAATCGAACCTGGGACCCTGGAGCTGTGAAGCGACAATGGTAACCACTGTGCTATCGTGCCACCCGGAGGGGTGGGAGAGAGAGAGAGCTCAATGATTGCTAGTGGGTGATGGGGAAGTTGATCAGTTCTGATTGTGGCACTCCGATCTCTGTGGAGCCAGCCAGGTCTATAAGGCCCCGCCCTGCCAGACTGATGGTGAAAACCCCGCCCACTTTTGTTTCTTCAGAGAGCCTAAAGATCTGGAGTGACAACTGGTCCGTGCAGCTGGAGGACTATATGCGGTTTACAGTCAGTGCCTGACACTTTGAAAAAAATACGGTAAGATTCCACCCCAGATATGCAGTTTATCCCCGTACACATCTGAAAGATGCTCATTATGGAACTTGGATCAGTAACGATGCAGTAAGTGTTTCAACCTGATCTCTAAGGGAAACAGTGGCAGTGCTACATGACCATTGAACGCTGACCTCCCGGTAATTTGGTTGAACTGTGGTTTCAACAGCACCCTCAAACTAGTAAGTTTGCAGCATTCAAATACTCTGCTGCAGGCTGTACATTCTACTTCAGCAGTGGCATAACATCAACTAGTTTTACATAGAAATATACATAGAAAATAGAAGCAAGAGGATGTTATTTGGCCCTTCGAACCTGCTTCGCCATTTGTTACGATCTTTGCTGATCATCCAACTCAATACCCTAATCCTGCCTTCCCCCCCATATCCTTTGATCCTTTTAGCCCCAAAAGCCATATCTAATTCCTTCTTGAAATCACACGCTTTGGCATCAACTACTTTCTGTGGTAATGAATACCAAAGATTCACCACACTGTGGGTGAACAAATTTCTCCTCATCTCATTACCCCTTATTCGCAAACTATGACCTCTGTTTCTGGACTCCCCCACCATTGACTTAATTTCTCCTCATATGACAGTCCCGCCATCTCAGGAATCAGCCTGGTAAACCTTCGCTGAATTCCCTCTATAATAAGAACATCCTTCCTCAGATAAGTTCACCAAAATTGCACACGATATTCCAGGTGTGGCCTTACCAACGCCCTGTACAATTTCAGCAAATCATCCCTATTCCTATGCTCAACTGATGCACGAGGACTGATGCACCACCTCTCCCAATTTACAACCATTGAAGTAATAATCTACCTTGTTATTTTTGCTACTGAAGTGGATATCCTCACACTCATCCACATTATACTGCATCAGCCATGCATGTGCCCATTCACTCAGCCTGTCCAAATCCCACTGAAGCATCTCTGCATCCTCCTCACAGCTCACTCACCCCACCCAACTTTGTATCATCTGTAAATTTGGAGAATGTTCCTCATCCAAATCATTAATATATAATGTGAACAGCTGGGGTCCTAGCACTGATCCTTGTGGCGCCCCACTAGTCACTGCCTGCCATTCAGAAAAAGACCCATTTATTTCAACTCTTTGCTTCCTGTCTGCTAGCCAACTTTCAAGACACTACCCGCAATTCCATACGCTTTAACATAATATAGTAATCTGCTATGTGAGACCTTGTGAAAATTTAAATAAACCACATCCACTGGTTCTCCCTGATCAACTCTACCAGTTACATCTTCAAAGAATTCCAGTAGATTTGTCAAGCATGATTGCCCTTTCGTAAATCCATGCTGACTTTACCAGAGCAGGAGGAGACCTTTTAGCCCTTTGAGCCTGTTCCGCCGTTTATCACGATCATGGCTGATCATCCAACTCAGTCCCCCTCTATTGTTCTGTGACTAATTTGACTCATCCAATCTATGTGCAGATTAAAGTCACTCATACTCACAGAGAGTCCTTTAGCACATGCATCTTTGATTTCCTGTCTAATGCTATTCCCAACATTAACACTGCAGTTTGGTGATCTGTATATCGCCCCACAAATGGTTTTTGCCACTTGGTGTTTCTTAACTCGACCCATACTGATTGCACATTGTACTAATATCTTTTCTCAATATTGTATCAATATCTTCTTTAATCAACAATGCAACTCCACCGTGTTTTCATTTCTGTCTGTCCTTCCTAAAAACTGAACAGCCCTCAATGTTTAGTTCCCATCATTGGTCACTTGGAGCCATGTCTCCATAATCCCAACTATACCATACCTGTGTTCATCTTTTGTACTGCTAATTCATTTTATTTTGAATGCTCCGAGTATTCAAGTACAAAACCTTAAGGGTGGTCCTTTTAAAGTTCTTTGTCCCTTTCTTACTATTTTGTACTCTGTCCTTTTCTGATTCCGGCCCTTGATTACTCTGCCTATCACTTTTCTTCATCTCCTTGCTGTCTTTTTCTCTTCTTCTTGATTTTCCCTGCTCTGAATCCTTACATAGGTTCCCATTCCCCAACATCATATTAGTTTTAACCCTTCCCAACCACTCATGCAATACCTCCCCCCGCAAGCTCATCAGTCCCGATCCTGCCCAGGTGCAACCTGTCCAGTTTGTACACGTCTAGTTGCCCCCTGAACCGGTCCCAATTGCCCAGGAATCTGCTCCCCCCCTCCCGGGGCACCATCTCTTTGGTCATGTATTCATCCTATATATCCTGTTGCTGCAAAATTCCACATTTCTAAACATGCATAATTTAAAATCTTGACCACAGCAGTAGTAATGGAATTAAGAATGAAAGTTGAAGAAAAGAAAATCTGAAAAAAGGACGAGGAAATGGCAGATTGAGTAGGAATGGAGTTACATTATCAAAGAGGAGCAACATCGGCACATTGATAATGAAATAAACAGCCTTCCTGACTGAACTTTATTCTATTTAGACCATTTTGAAGGTCTCAAGGTTAAGAAAGAATAGAAAAGTTTAAGTTATCAGTTTTAACAAAATTGTATTATTATTAATTGAAGTAGATAAGCTCACTGAAGTATACCTTGTGGATTCTGAGATTTATATAAAATATGTCAACGAAATAGTTTTGATTGTTGCAAACAACATTGACATGTGCAAACAGGTTGAGATAAATGTAGAACTTTGGTGCAGAAGGTTGCAATCCTCAATTTCTAGATTTTTGAATCGGGCACAAACCATTTCCAGATCCTCAAATCTATCCAAACGGGTGTATACCAAACAGTAATAACTTGCATTTCTATAGCATCTTTAACAGAGCATTATTCAACAAAATATGTCACTGAGACACATGATACCTTAGGGCAGGTGACCTAAAGCGTAGTCAAGGAGGGAGGTATTAAGCAGCATTTTAAAAGAGAGAGGCAAAGAGGTTTAGGGAGAGAATTGAAGCCTCTGTGGCCTGAGCATTATGGTAGCACAATGGTTAGCCCTGTTGCTTAACAGTGGCAGGGTCGCGGGTTTGATTCCTGCTTGGGTCACTGTCTGTGCGGAGTCTGCACGTTCTCCCAATGTCTGCATGGGTTTCCTCCGCATGTTCCGGTTTCCTCCCAGAAGTCCCGAAAGACATGCTGTTTGGTGAATGGGACATTCTGAATTCCCTTTGTGTGTACCCGGAACAGGCACCGAGTGTGACAACTAGGGGATTTCACAGTAACTTCATTGCAGTGTTAATGTAAGCCTACTTGTGACACTAATAAAGCTTATTTTTACCTTATTAGGTTCAGCCGGTAAAGGAGAAGTGATAGAAATCAGGGATACACAAAAAGCCAGAGTTGGAGGAGCACAGAGATCTCGGAGGATAGTCAGGCTGGAGCAGGTTACAGCGATAAGGGAGGGTTGAAGCCATGGAATGATTGGAAAGTACAGATGGAAATTTAATGTTCAAGTTGTTGCTGAACCAGGAGCTAATGTACATTAATGAACATAGGAATAATCAAACCAAACATAGATAAGGCAATTTGTGATCTCTGCCTCAAATCGCTTTCCATCTACACCCCACTTCCTTCTGAGGTGAACCCTTGAAACCTCCTACCAATTCACTTATAACTGCACCTTCAAAATCCCGATTGTCTAGCCGGTGGCATTCTATTCACCACAGCATTTCTGCAGCTAAATATCTCAGACAGAGATAAGAAGACATTTCTTCACCCAAAGAGTGGTGAGCCTGTGGAATTCATTACCACAGGAAGTAGTTGATGCTAAAACTTTGAATATGTTCAAGAGGAGGCTGGATATAGCACTTGAGGAGAATAGGTTCAAAGGCTATGGGGAGAAAGCAGGATTAGGCTATTTAGTTAGATGATCAGCCATGATCGCAATGAATGGCGGAGCAGGCTCGAAGGGCCAAAAGGCCTCTTGCTGCTCCTATTTTCTGTGTATCTATGTAAGCTAAACCCTAACACCACTTTGGATACCCTTGTTCCTATTAAAACTGTTGTTCTCTCTAGCCTTGACCATTCCTCCAGTACGGTCCTCATCTGTATTCCATTAAGTCCAAGGGGCACAGACTTCGAAAAGGTATGGCGGACAACTGATTAAGCCATTCACATGAAAAAGCAGATGTTATTCCAAAACGAAGTCTTATGTAATGAAACAGAACTTTGTGCAGCACTATGATGAACAGTGGCTGTGATTCAGCAGCCCCATTCCTCTGTAGATATCCCTGCAAAAGATCAATTTTACTGAATTTCTGTCCTCCAGAAAGTCAGCAAACAAGTCTTCAATGCGTGGTAGTGGATAATGATCTATGCACAAAACTGCGTTAATAGGAGTTTAGGATCATGTGGAGATCTGTGCCTGCTCTTTTTCAAAGATTCATGGATAAAATTTTAAGTGGGTTGAATGGAGTGCAGTGTTTTTTAGATGACATACCCATCACCGGTTCGAGTAAACAGGAACAATTGACAAATTTGGAAGCTACCCTGAAGCAGTTACAGAGCCACAGCCTGAGAGTTAAGGAAAAGTGCAATTTTTTTCAAGTCACATTATTGACAAAGACGGTTTACACAAGGAACCTAAGAAAATGTCAGCAATCTTAGAAGCACCACGTCCTCGAAATGTGACACAATTAAGGTTTATAGGATTGATCAATTATTATGGTACATTTGTGCCGAATTTAGCACCACAAATGAAACCTTTACACAATTTGCAATATGTCAAACAGGCATGGAACTGGTCAGAAGAATGTTTAAGTGCACACAATGAAGTGACAAAAGTTAGAGCTGTGGTTCATTCTAACACAATTAGCTTGTGATGTCTCACCCTTTGGAGTTGATGCAGTCATATCGCACATTATGCCTCAGGGTAAAAACTCCAACGGGTCCCCCAGCCATGCTGAGGCACTATGGGGTGAGCACAGTAAGAAGTCTTACAACACCAAGTTAAAGTCCAACAGGTTTGTTTCGAATCACGAGCTTTGCAATACTATACTTTGAATGCAAGTCTTTGCAGGTAATTAAGTCTACAGGTCCAGACTGAGCAACTGGAATGAGGGACAATTACAGTTAAAGAGGTGTGAATTATCTCAAGCCAGGGCAGTTCGAACATAGAACATACAGTGCAGAAGGAGGCCAGTCGGCCCATCGAGTCTGCATCGACCCACTTAATCCCTCACTTCCACCCTATCCCCATAACCCAATAACCCCTCCTAACCTTTTTGGTCACTAAGGGCAATTTAGCATGGCCAATCCACCTAACCTGCACGTCTTTGGACTGTGGGAGGAAACCGGAGCACCCGGAGGAAACCCACGCAGACACTGGGAGAACGTGCAGACTCCACACATACAGTGACCCAGTGGGGAATCAAACCTGGGACACCGGCGCTGTGAAGCCACAGTGCTATCCACTTGTGCTACCCATTGGTAGGATTTCGCAAGCCCAGGTCAGATGGTGGGGGGTTGAATGTAATGCAACATGAATCCTAGGTCCCTGTTGAGGCCGTACTCATGTGCGGAACCTGGCTATAAGTTTCTGCTCGGCGATTCTGCGTTGTCCTGTAGGCCGCCTTGGAGGACGCTTACCCAGAGATCAGAGACTGAATGCCCTTGACTGCTGAAGTGTTTCCTGACTGGAATGGAATATTCCTGCCTGGTGATTGTTGCGCGATGTCCATCCATCCGTTGTCGTAGCATGTGAATGGTCTCGCCAATGTACCACGCTTCGAGACATCCTTGCTTGCAGACTATCAGGTAGACAACGTTGGCCGAGTCGCACAACTATGTACCATGTACCTGGTGGGTGGTGTTCTCACGTGTAATGGTAGTACCCATGTCAATGATTTGGCACGTCTTGCAGATATTGCCATGGCAGGGTTGCGTGGTGTCGAAGTCGCTGTTCTGAAGGCTGGGTAGTTTGCTGCAAACGATGGTTTGTTTGAGGTTGCACGGTTGTTTGAAGGCAAGTAGTGGGGGTTGTGGGGATGACATTAGCAAGATGCTCGTCTTCATCGATGACGTGTTGAAGGCTGCGAAGAAGATGTCGTAGTTTCTTCACTCTTCGGGTGTTGCACTTGGGCTTGCAAAATCCTACCAATTGTCCTGTTTTGAGAAAATTCACACCTCTTTAACTTGTAATTATCCCTCTCTCCATTTGCTCCGCCTGGACATGTAGACTTATTTACCTGCAAAGACTCGCAGTCAAAGTATCGTCTTGCATCTTTGACTTTGTTTCTGGAACCCACCTCTTCATTCACCTGAGGAAGGAGCAGTGCTCCAAAAGCTAATGATTCGAAACAAACCTAGACTAGACTAGAACAGTACAGCACAGAACAGACCCTGCGGCCCTCGATGTTGTGCCGAGCAATGATCACCCTACTCAAACCCACGTATCCACCCTATACCCGTAACCCAACACCCCCCCCCCCCCCTTACCTTACTTTTTAGGACACTACGGGCAATTTAGCATGGCCAATCCACCTAACCCGCACATCTTTGGACTGTGGGAGGAAACCGGAGCACCCGGAGGAAACCCACGCACACACGGGGAGGACGTGCAGACTCCGCACAGACAGTGACCCAGCAGGGAATCGAACCTGGGACCCTGGAGCTGTGAAGCATTTATGCTAACCACCATGCTACCGTGCTGCCCCCATGCTACCATGCTGCCCATGTTGGACCTGTTGGACTTTAACCTGGTGTTGTAAGACTTCTTACTGTGCTCACCCGAGTCCAAAGCCGGCATCCCCACATCATGACTATGGGGAGAAGCTGACCTCAATAGGAACTGCCTGCGAGCAATCAACGAGGCATAGGCTAAAACGTCTGCCCTCGCGCTGTCTGCAATTCTGGCAGGTTTCACACCCCAAACATGACCTCGAGGGGACCCGACTCCAATTCCATATGGAGAAAGAACCTCTGGCATGATGCTGAAAAATGGCCCCCAATATCTCTCTCAACTTCAGGCAGGACCAGATCACATGGACATGATTGGCTGGGCCCCTCCCACGCCGCTGGCAACCATCCTCCACACCCTCAAACAGCCGGCTCATCCCAGTCTTCGTCATGTGCGCTCTATACCCTACCTTTTAGCTGAACCAACCCCAGTGATGGGGAACATGATGGACTTGGTCCAAAAATTAACGCTGTCAGACATTTAGAGGAAAAAATCCGGACCCCAAGCCTTACATCACATGAAGACGTGAGTTGACAGTACAGAAAGGAATTCTGTTATGGGGAATCTGTGTGATAATTCCTCCATGTTGGTCCTTGACCAACTGCCCCCCACAGTCTGGAGATCTGGCATGATGAGGATGAAGGAATTGGCACAGTTATTTTTTGTGGCCAGGATTAGGTGCTCAAATTGAAGTTGGGCAATGCCAATCTTTGTGCAAAACTAAGGAACACTCCACCATTACAGCCAATACATCCATGGGAATGGCTGACCCAGCCATGGCAGCGAATACACATGATTCTACTGGTTCACTAGAGGGACACAATTTCATTGCTCGAAATGGCCTGAAGTCACAATAATAAAGTCAACAATGACCGAACAGACCATTGGAAAAACTAGTCAAAATATTCACAAGATTTGGAACACCGAAGCAGATTGTTAGTGATAATGGTACGCAGTTTACTTTGAAGGAGTTTGAGGACTATTTAAAAGGGAATGTTATACACTATATCAAGTCCGCTCCATATCGCCCAACAACAAATGGATTGGCTGAACATTTTGTGTAATCATTAAAGGACGACCTATCAGGGGTAAGCTACGGTGAACGGATCTCCCGCACTGAGTCCGTCCCTGTGGCTCAGAAGGGAAAGAGAGAGAGCAGGAGAGCAATAGTTATTGGGGACTCGATAGTTAGAGGGACGGATAGATGGTTCTTTGGCAACGAAAGAGACTCACGGATGGTATGTTGCCTCCCGGGTGCCGGGGTCTGTGACGTCTCGGACCGTGTTTTCAGAATCCTTAAGGGGGAGGGGGAACGGTCACAAGTCGTGGTAAACATCGGTACCAACGACGTAGGTAAGAGAAGGGACGGGGATTTAAAACAGAAATTTAGGGAACTAGGGTGGAAGCTGAGAGCCAGGACAAACCATGTCATCTCTGGTTTGTTGCCTGTGCCACGTGCTAGTGAGGTGAGGAACAGGGAGAGAGTGCAGTTAAACACGTGGCTGCAGGAATGGTGTAGGAGGGAGGGTTTCAGTTACGTGGATAATTGGAGCACATTCTGGGGAAGGTGGGACCTGTACAGACAGGACGGTTTGCACCTGAACCAGAGGGACACCAATATCTTGGGAGGGAAATTTGCTACGGCTCTTCTGGGGGGTTGAAACTAATTTGTCTGGGGGATGGGAAAACGAGCTGTAGTCCAGAAGCCGGTGTTGAGAGTAGTGAGGTACTGAGGATGGTATCAAGGTCGCAGGAGTGTACTGGCAGACAGAAAGGTGGGTTGAAGTGTGTCTACTTCAATGCAAGGAGCATCCGGATATAAGGTAGGTGAACTTGGAGCGTGGATTGGTATTTGGAACTAAGATGTTGTGGCCATTACGGAGACATGGTTAGAACAGGGACAGGAATGGTTGTTGGAAGGTCTGGGGTATAGATATTTCAGTAAGAGTAGGGAAGGTGGTAAAAGAGGTGGAGGAGTAGCATTGTTAATCAAGGATAGTTTAATGGCTGCAGAAATGCAGTTCGAAGGGGATCTGCCTACTAAGGTAATATGGGCCGAAGTTAGAAATAGGAAAGGCGCGGTCACATTGTTAGGATTTTTCTATAGGCCCCCAAATAGTAATAGAGATGTGGAGGAAGAAATTGCAAAACAGATTATGGATACGTGTGGAGGTCTCAGGGTAGTTGTCATGGGTGACTTTAACTTTCCAAATATTGATTGGAACCTCTACAGGTTGAACAGTTCGGATGGGGCAGTTTTTGTACAGTGTGTGCAGGAGGGTTTCCTGACACAATATGTGGATAGGCCGACAAGAGGGGGGGCCACATTGGATTTGGTACTGGGTAATGAACCGGGCCAAGTGTTAGATTTGTTTGTGGGAGAGCACTTTGGAGATAGTGACCACAATTCGGTGTCTTTCACGATTGCAATGGAGAGGGCTAGGGCCATACGGCAGGGCAAGGTTTATAATTGGGGGATGGGTAATTATGATGCGATTAGGCAAGAATTAGGGAGCATAAGATGGGAACAGAAATTGTCAGAGAAAGGCACAATTGAAAAGTGGAGCTTGTTCAAGGAACAAATACTGCGTGTCCTTGATAGGTATCTCCCTGTCAGGCAGGGAGGAAATAGCCGTGTGAAGGAACCATGGTTCACAAAAGAGGTTGAATGTCTTGTCAAGAGGAAAAAGGAAGCGTATGTAAGGATGAGAAAACAAGGTTAGGAGAGCTAGGAGGGGGCATGAGCAGTCCTTGGGTCGGATCAAGGAAAACCCCAAGGCTTTTTACTCTGATGTGAGAAATAAAAGAATGACCAGGGTGAGGTTAGGGCCGGTCAAGGACAGTAGTGGGAACTTGTGCATGGAGTCAGAAGAAATAGGAGAGGCATTCAATGAATACTTTTCTTCAGTGTTCACCAAGGAGAGGGGCCATATTTTTGAGGATGAGTGTGTGATACAGGTGGGTAGGCTGGAGGAGGTAGATGTTTTGAGGAAGGATGTATTAGCAATTTTGAAAAACCTGAGGGTCGACAAGTCCCCTGGGCCAGATGGGATGTATCCTAGGATTCTTTGGGAGGCAAGGGATGAGATTGCAGAGCCTTTGGCTTTGATCTTTGGGTCCTCACTGTCCACAGGGATAGTGCCAGAGGACTGGAGAGTGGCGAATGTTGTTCCTCTGTTCAAGAAACGGGATAGGAATGACCCTGTTAATTATAGGCCAGTTAGTCTTACTTCGGTGGTCGGTAAGTTAATGAAAAAGATCGTGAAGGATAGGATATATGACCATTTGGAAAGATGCAGCTTAATCCGGGATAGTCAACACGGATTCGTGAAGGGTAAGTCTTGCCTCACAAATTTGATTGAATTCTTTGAGGAGGTAACTAAGTGTTTAGATCAGGGGTGGGCAAACTTTTCCGTGCAAGGGCCACATTCAGAAATTCACAATTTTAAAGGGCCGCATAGTATATTAAGTAAAATAATTAATATTTAAAATAGCCAAAATAAAAGGTTTTTAAAGAAAAAAAAAAGCAATTAATTTTTATTAATTAATATTTTAAAGTAGAAACTTTACATGAAACACATTTATTTGAAAAACAAAGTAACTCAGTTTAAAGAAAAAGAAGCAATTAATTTTTATTAATTAATATTTTAAAGTAGAAACTTCACATGAAACACATGTTGTGCCGAGCAATGATCACCCTACTCAAGTCAACGTATCCACCCTATACCAGTAACCCAACAGTCCCCCCCCCCCCCCCCCCCCCCCCCCCAATTAACCTTAAAATAAAAAAATAAAAAAATTTTTAAAAGATGTTTAAAAAAAAATTTTTTTTTTTTCTTTAGTGACTTGATCTTGGTGGGCCGCATAAAGACGGGCCGTAGTTTGCCCACCCCTGGTGTAGATGAAGGTAGAGCAGTTGATGTCGGATACATGGATTTTAGTAAGGCATTTGATAAGGTTCCCCATGGTTGGCTTATGACGAAAGTAAGGAGGTGTGGGATAGAGGGAAATTTGGCCAATTGGATAAGTAACTGGCTATCACATAGAAGACAGAGGGTGGTGGTGGATGGAAAATTTTCAGACTGGAGACCAGTTACCAGCGGTGTACCACAGGGATCAGTGCTGGGTCCTCTGCTAATTGTGATTTTTATCAATGTCTTTTGGGGGGGGGGGGGGGGGGGGGGGGGGCTGAAGGGTAGGTCAGTAAATTTGCTGATGACACCAAGATTGGTGGAGTAGTGGATGAGGTGGAGGGCTATTGTAGGCTGCAACGAGACATTGATAGGATGCAGAGCTGGGCAGAAAAATGGCAGATGGAGTTTAACCCTGATAAGTGCGAGGTGACTCATTTTGATAGAAATTTTTAAAATGTGGATTACAGGGTCAACGGCAGGGTTCTGAGCAATGCGGAGGAACAGAGAGATCTTGGGGTTCATGTCCACAGATCTCTGAAGGTTGCCACTCAAGTTGATAGAGCCGTGAAGAAGGTCTATAGTGTGTTAGCGTTTATTAACAGGGGGCTTCAGTTTAAGAGCCGTGGGTTATGCTGCAACTGTACAGGACCCTGGTTTGGAGTATTGTGTACAGTTCTAGTCAGCTCATTATAGGAAGGATGTAGAAGCATTGGAAAGGGTGCAAAGGAGATTTACCAGGATGCTGCCTGGTTTTCAGGATAGGTCTTATGAGGAAAGGTTGAGCGAGCTAGGGCTTTTCTCTTTGGAGCGGAGGAGGATGAGAGGTGACTTAATAGAGGTTTATAAGATGATGAGGGGGATAGATAGAGTGGATGTTCAGAGACTATTTCCTCGGGTGGATGTAGCTGTTACAAGGGGGCATAACTATAAGGTTCAGGGTGGGAGGTATAGGAGGGATGTCCGAGGTAGGTTCTTTAATCAGTGCGTGGTTAGGGTGTGGAATGGACTGCCTGCTGTGATAGTGGAGTCGGACACTTCAGGAACTTTCAAGCGGTTATTGGATAGGCACATGGAGCACAGCAGAATGACAGGGAGTGGGATAGATTGATCTTGGTTTCGGACAATGCTCGGCACAACATCAAGGGCCGAATGGCCTGTTCTGTGCTGGACTGTTCTATGTTCTATCAAAGCATCGAAGGGACCAGGGAACATTATTAAGAAGCGTAAACAAATTTCTAATGTCCTATCGGAACACTGTACTTGCTACCAAGCAAAGTTAACTGGCAATCCTGTTGTTTCAGAGGAAACTGAATACAGTTTGGATTGTTAATTCCACCTCATACTAAAATGATTGTCAAATTACACAACAAGAACAAATTCCTCGGAGGGAGAAAATCTCTAAAAAGCGAGTATTCATAAAGGCAGAGTGTTAGATAGGAATTACACCACCAACAATAAATGGGTACCAGTAATGATCCCAGTAAAGACAGGTCCAATATCATACATTGTACAGGCGGATGATGAAAAAGTTTGGCAACATCAGTTACTTGCTGCACAAAGTGAGTTTGCAGAAACTTCTCAAGAGTTTCTTCCTTGAGAAGACAAAGAGAGCTATACACTGGAATGGAGACCAGAGACAGTGACGACTCAGATTCTGTTTCTGAGGACTTTTTGATGTCGATGGTGACAGATACCGAAGTAACTGCTCAAGAAGTACCATCTACAGAAAGGAATGAGGACACTTCTGATGTCACAAGTAGCCGAGTTCAAGAACGCTTAATTCAACCAAAAAGGAATAGATGTCTGCCACAGAGACTTACTGAATTATATATATGTATAGAAATAACATAGGGGATCTAGTGTCTGAATGTTAATTGCTGTTGTTGCACTAATGAAGTAAAGAGGGAGGAATGTTATGTATCAGTACCATTCTTGCTGGCACTGTGTCACATGATGTGTAGTAATGTCAGCAGAGTGCTTGCTTTGGCATTGGGCAGGGCACCATCTTAATTGTATGAACAACACCTTAATAAAACTCTCATCATGTTTTAGAAGAATCAGGTTATAGACATTTTCTCTTTAAGGCAATAAGAAATATAACACCATCTCAAATGATCCGATGCATAATGCCTGGATAGACTAATGGGTTCTTTTTTCCAATTGGAATATAAAAAGGAGGGGTTGTAAATTAGCTAAAAGAGCTGCTCCTGTATGTGTGTGCCTGTCTGACTGTGGGTGAGGATAAACAGTGGAGGTTTAATAAACTGTACGTGTGTGATTCAATAACAGAAGCAATGCCCCTGCAAAGAATAGCTATCTTTTGCAGGTATATCTCGAGTCTCTGTCTCTCTTTGACTGGGGAAATCAGATCCAAACCGCAAAAGAATGACAGCTGAAAAAAGAACTGGAGAATTTCTCTACCAAACCACAGAACACTTGACCAAAGAGTCAACTATTGGCCTGCAGAAGTCACCTCCAATGGAACCTCAAAACTGACTATCTGCCTACCGAGATTAACTCCACTGGAATCAAGTCATAATAGCCGGACGCTTCTTCGTCTACTCCTCACAAGTCAAGGACATGTTCTGTGTACCTTTTTATTTATATTTACTTACTATTTGACTCTATTCTCCTTTCTAATCTGAATGAAAGTGTATGCATGTATTCTACCATTTTTCTCCTTACCGTTTTAGTAGTTAATGAACACTATCTTTAATTCAAAAAAGCTTGCTTAAATTGGCTCCTTTTTAAACATAACTATTGAGTCTGGAATTGGTACCCACAGGGAAGGGAACCTTGTTGCGAATCAGCAGAGGGGTTGAATAAAGACATGGAGCCAGTTCAGCCTCCCTCACCCGAGGTTTGTAATAATTTGGGAGTATCCAAGCCAGATGGTGACTAATCGAGGGGTCTTTCCCGGATCAACAAAATTGGGGAACCTTGATCATGGACCCAGCTCCTGCTCCCTGGATCCTCTCTCTCCCTTCCTATAAAGTTTTCGATAGCCAATGGTTGCTAATCATGTCTCAGTGCTACAATAATATCACAATGGTGTAAATGCAAGAGGTTCCAAGAATTACATCAGCTGGTATGGGGAATTGAACCCGCACTATCGGCATTATTAGGTGCACACAACCAATTGAGCTCACTGGCCCTTAACTCCAAACCCTATTGCTACTAAACTACTGACTCCACAACTTCCCTTCCTGGCTCCCATGTTAGGTGCTATGGTTAATAGCTCTCTCTCTCTTTCAAAATCTATCATAACCAAAATTATTGTCTTGTCTACAACCTCTCTTAGCGTATTGTCACACCTCAAAACTGTGCCCACCTTTCCTGAAATTCCCTGTTTGAATTGCTACAAACAGATTTCCATCCCTGTCCAGTATTGAAATGGTTAGTAGCAAAGTAAAAAATAAATCCTAACTGTGATAAACTATTCCTCCTCATCCTTCTCTATGTGTCTGTAACCTTTGACACATTTGATCATTCTATTCTCCTCCAGCACATCTCTACTGTTGTTCACTGGGTGGGACTGCCCTCAGCTGGTTCTATACTAATCAGAACCAGATAATCACCTGCATCAGCTTATCCTCCGGCCGGCTCCCACACTATTACTGTTGGTGTACCCCAAGGCACTGTCCTTGGGCCTGTTGTAGCTCTCATCTTCATGCTGCTACTTGACAACATCATCTGAAAACTCAGCATCCGTTTTCAGACATACAACCTCTCCACTGTCTGTAAATTGGCAGATGCTTTTTCAGCATCAGGTGCTGGATGAACAACATTTCTTCCAATTAAATATCAGGAAGAGCAAAGCCATTGTCTTTGAACACCTGACAAACTCCAGTCCCCAGTCATTGACTCCATCCATCAATACTGGCAATTTGTCTTGAGGCTGAGCCAGACTGGTCAACTATCTTGGTGTCATATTTGGCTTAAAAATGAACTTCATAGATCCCCTACAGTGCAGAAGAAGGCCATTTAATAATAATCTTTAGTGTCTCAAATAGGCTTACATTAACACTGCAATGAAGTTACTGTGAAAATTGCCTAGTCACCACATTCTGGTGCCTGTTGGAGTCCACGAAGGAGAATTCAGAATGTCCAAATTACCTAACAAGCACGTCTTTCGGGACTTGTGGAGGAAACCGGAGCACCCGGAGGAAACCCACGCAGACATGGGGAGAACGTGCAGACTCCTCACAGACTGTGACACAAGCCGGGATTCGAACCTGGGACCCTAGCGCTGTGAAGCAACAGTGCGAACCACTGTGCATTGGGGCTTCAGGGTGGGGTTCGGGGACTCCAGAGATCAGGACCCCATTTTTCAATGATCTCTCGGTAAGCGGAGGTTCTCAATACAGAAAACGGGACTATGTGCGGCCTCCGTCACGTGTTCCCCGCTGAGGCCCCCTATGGAACCCGAATATTGTTTGAACGCGTTGTGTTTCTTGGCGCTGCGAGCGCCTGGAAAAACGCAGCTAAACGCACTCACTGTGGGACTTTGTTCCCATTTAGATAAACGGCGTCCTTAGAGTAGTTGTTTATCGGGCTGGCTTGATGGCCGAAGGGCCTCTTCTGCACTGTATGATTCTATGCTTGTCTCACAGCACATGCACAAACACACAGACAGATGTGCAGGCACTGGCAGGACAGCCCCATGCAGGCAGATAACTAGGTAGGCTCCAGGCAGCTGTCTTAACTAGTTTTTATCCCCCTTTGTACATTGCAAGAGGAAACCGGAATACACTACTCGTCTATCTTGGCAATTACACCCTCTGGATTTGGTCTCTGAAATGAGATAGTAGTCATGTTCTTTCATCTTTACCGGCCTACTTATCAGTCTTTGGATGCTTTTTAGTACCATGTCTGGAAACACAGGGAGAATTTCCATTGTTCCTTAGAACATAGAACATAGAACAGTACAGCACAGAACAGGCCCTTCGGCCCTCGATGTTATGCCGAGCAATGATCACCCTACTTAAACCCACGTAACCCGTATACCCGTAACCCAACAATCCCCCCATTAACCTTACACTACGGGCAATTTAGCATGGCCAATCCACCTAACCCGCACATCTTTGGACTGTGGGAGGAAACCGGAGCACCCGGAGGAAACCCACGCACACACAGGGAGGACGTGCAGACTCCACACAGACAGTGACCCAGCCGGGAATCGAACCTGGGACCCTGGAGCTGTGAAGCATTGATGCTAACCACCATGCTACCGTGAGGCCCCAAACATCCTGAGAAACATCCTGCAGCCATTCTTGTCAGTGGCTAACTGTATATTCTCAGCCATCTTTGGAGATAGATAAGTTATTTGTTTTAAATTTAAAACACCCAATTTTGGGGGGGGTTGGATTTGTTGATTGTCAAGCAGGTACATTGAAAAGTATTGTTCTGTGTACAGTCCAGGCAAAACGTTCCATACATGAAAAATAACATAGGGCATACTATATGCACACTGTAAATATTTGGACATAGGCATCGGGTGAAGCATACAGGAGTACAGTACTACTCAGTAGAGAAGGTGTGTGAAGAGATTAGTCCATAAGAGGGTCAGCTAAGAATCTGCTAACAGTGGGGAAGAAACTGTGTTTGTGGGTGTTCTCAAACTTTTGTATCTCCTGCCCGATAGAAGTCGGAAGAGTGAATAACCCTGGTGGGAGGGGTCTTTGATTATGCTGCCCCTTTTCCAAAGGCAACTGGAGGTGTAGACAGAGTCAATGGATGGGAGGCAGGTTTGCATGATGGACAAGACTATGTTCACGACTCTCTGTAGTTTCTTACGGTCTTGGGCCGAGCAGTTGCCCAATTTTGGCAGTACACTCTTGAGATTGGCTTGGTTGAAGACCCCGGGCACGATGAACAAGACCTCCCAGATGTTCTGTTTCATTGTTATTTATAGCAGTGTGCACTTCGTCAAGTGTCTTCTTCACTTGCGCTTGGGGTGGGATGTAGACCACTGTGATAATGGCCGAAGTGAACTCCCATGGAAGGTAGTACGGGCATCACCACGGTCAGGTATTCCAGGTCCGGGGAGCAGTAGTTCACCACAGACGCCATGTCCGAGCACCAGGAAGAGTTAATGAGGAGACAAAGCCCTCCACCCTTCGCTTTACCCGATGACTGCATGCGGTCCATCTGGCGGCTTGAGAAGTTGTCAGGTTGTATGGCACAGTCCGGTGAGGCAGGGGTGAGCCATGTCTCCCTGAAACAGAGCACACAGCATCTCTTACTTCCCTCTGAGAGATAAGTCTAGTGTTCAGCTTGTCCAGCTTGTTTTCGATCACCTGGATGTTTGCCAGGAGTATGCTGGGGACAGGAGACTTGAAACCGTGTTGCTTTAGTCTCACCTGCAGACCACCGCGTTTTCCCCGCATCCTTGGTCGGCGACTGCTTCTGGATGATCCCGGCATCCGGTGGGAAAGGTCTGACCTTGTGGAAGGTAAGTGGTTGCGTCTGGTGGGGGGGGGGGGGGGGGGGGGGGTGCAGGTTTCCATTTCGGGCTCGTGTCTGGCAGGGTCCCTTTGCACTGGTTGCAATTTTAGGGTCACCAAGAGAGGCATGTCTGCGATCCGGTTGGGCCCTGTTGATCCACGAGTATGTGTCTAGCTTTTGGCACGTCGGGTCCTGGCGTGGGGTCTCTGCCATTTTGGGAGTCCTTAGTTCGAGTTTGGGTCGCAGGCAGGGTCTTCCTGGGTCAGGTTGGGCCGGGTCTCATGTTCGGGTCTAGAATTGGTGGTCTGGGCGGGTGCTCCTGGAATCAGGTCTTGGAGTAGGCCTGGGCCTCCACGTGGATTCCTCTTTCCTCCATCTGCCGGAGGAAAGTCGGGGCACTGGGTAGGCCTCTGCAGGACGGGTCGGGTCGGGTCTTGTGGTCGGTGGCCAGGTCGGGTGTTCCTTTGGCTGGATCGGGTGGTCCGGGGGTTGGTGTCACTTCTCAGGCCAGGTCAGGTGCTCCGAGGGCCGGGTGGGTCCTGCGCAAGGTCGGGGTTGGACTTCCGGTTTTGGCCTAGCCGGCTTCCAGGTCAAGGCCCGGGTCAGGTCTTTGGAGGAGTTCTGCTAGATCGGGTCGGGTCATTGGCCAGTCCGCGGATGTCTGAGGACCTTCAGACTTGCAAGGGAACAGAAAAGAAAAAGGTTTGTGATCGTCTTAGTGTTAGAATTAAGTCTTAAAAGGTTAGTGCGGTTATGAGAGATGTAGGAAGAGGATTTGTGTGAGAGAGCTCGCTGAGAGTCGCGACGCTCCGGCACCATCTTGCTTAATTTCAAATTAAGGGACAATTAAATGTGGCCAATTCACCTATCCTGCGCATCTTTGTGTTGTGAGATGAGACTCACGCAGACACGGGGGAATATGCAAACTCCACACGGACAATGACCCAGGGCCGGGATCAAACCCGGGTCCACAATGTCATAATATACACACAAGTATATGATGTTGCATAGACAGACACTGACTGACACACTGAATGACCAATCAACTCACAGAACACAGCAGCCAATCACCAGACAGGACATGGCCACTATAAAGCCAGAGGGCACTAGTTTTCCCACACTCTTGGGATGCAGCCTCTGAGATAGCCAGAGCCTGTGATCAGCAACACGAACATCTACCGTGTGCCAGCAGTATAGTGAAATGAAAATCACTTATTGTCACGAGTAGGCTTCAATGAAGTTACTGTGAAAAGCCCCTAGTCGCCACATTCCAGCGCCTGTCCGGGGAGGCTGGTACGGGAATCGAACCGTGCTGCTGGCCTGCTTGGTCTGCTTTAAAAGCCAGCGATTAGCCCAGTGAGCTAAATCAGTCTGGTCAGGTTAACCTCAGGTCTCCAGTCAACTTAACAGTGTCAACCCACAGTGCAAATATGTTTAACAGGTCATAGTTAAATAAAATAGAGTTGTACTTCTACAAGTGTTGGTAGCCTGTCTCAATCACTGCTATGGTAAACGCCGTCCTCACAGACCCAGCATACCCAACACATCACACAGCGCTCTGAGGCAGCAGTCCTAACCACTGCTCAATAAGTTCTTGATTAATAAGAGAATCAATGGTTACGGGGAGAAGGCAGGAGACTGAGGGTGAGAAACCTATCAGCCATGATCGAATGGCGGACCATACACGATGGACTGAATGACCTCATTCTGCTCTTCTATCTTGTGGTTTTGGGGTTTGAGTCCATTTTAAAATATAAATCTCAGGGTTTTTTTCCAAATCCAATATTTCTGTGTATAATTCCAGGGTTTTCTTCCTCCATCATCGTGTCATCAGTTATGCAAAAAAAGAGTTTAATGTTTCAGGTTGGATCCCTTATCAGAGGATTTTCACAGGCTTGGCTGGTCCGGAAAATGGAAAGTCAAATTGGTGTAATTGTGTCAGTGTGGTGGAAAGGTCATTCTACATCGAACCATACCAGTCAAGTGCTTGAGGTTGTCACTAGGTTCCAGAACCATTCCTTAGAATGTTGAAAAATCAAATAAGGTACATTGTCAAATGGCAGTAATAAATTATGTCACTAGACCTTTCAATTGAGGCTGTAATTCAGGTGGTTTAATCAATCAACCTCATGGAATGTTTCGTCAATAACTGCAACAATGAAAAATGGTCCAGGGGAACGCCATCATCTGCGAAAATGTATTTAGTTGCTGAATGAGGCATTGACTAAATTATTTGCCTCAGAACAGAAGATAGATTTATGGAACAAAGAGTTCTAAATTAGAGAACCTAGTTAAAGCACAGAAAGCTGAATAGCAGGGAAGCGTAATGAGGGAGATGGAACAAGGTCAATCTCTAAAATGGAGGAAAATGGTTGCAGAGAACCCTGGGATTTTTTTAGTTACTGAGTAGTTCTGCCGATTAACAGCCCTGGCACCTGAAACAGGGGGAAAAACCTTTCACACAGACCACTATTCACGGTAACTTCATTGCAGTGTTAATATCAGCCTACTTGTGACAATAAAGATTATTAATTTTCAAAAATTATTTCATATGTGAACATTTGGTCGTGGGGGCGAGCATGTGAAGGGGTTTGAAGATTTTATTCAGCCACTTGGTGCCTCCAGCACCTGGTTGCATTTTCCATGCAAGACCCTCTTAGGGATTTCAACGCAAATCCTGCTCTGGTTCTGGGAGGACAGGAAGTTGGGGTGGTCTACAACAGTGAAAAGGTCACTGCAGGTGTGATGGCCACAAGAGAGGGAAAGCGAGAGAGCTGGCACTGGAACCTGAACATTAAAATGCTTAGCTTAAAGGGGCACCATCTGGGTAATGGAGAAAGGTATGCAGGCAGCAATGACAGAAGAGTCAAAGATTCTGAAAGTAAAGAGGAAAGTGATAATAACCGCAAGTCGGGAGTTGTGTGGTACCCAAAAGATAATGGGCGCGATTCTCCCAACGGGAGACTAAGTGCCGATGCCGGAGTGAAAACCGGAGTGTTTCACTCCGGCGTCGGAGGCCGCTCCTCGCCCCCTATTCTCCCACCCCCAGGGGGTTAGGAGCGGCGCCGCGTCAATTTCACGCGCCGGGCCTTGACGCCCACGTCAAAGCGGCGCCGCTAAATGACGCGGCCGGCGGCGCTTCAGTGACGTTATGCGCAGTTGCCGTCCTCCACGCGGGCGCCCAGCAAGACATTGAGGATTGATCTTGCGGGGCGGCGGAGGAAAAAGAGTGCATCCTTTAGAGATGCCGGCCCGCCAATCGGTGGGCACCGATTGCAGGCCAGACCCCTTCTGCGCACCCCCCTGGTGCTCGATCATCCCTACCCCCCCCCCTCACACACACAGGCCGCACACGCACCGCTCGCGCGCTGTTCACGCCGGCAGCGACCAGGTCTGGTTGGCGCCGGCGTGAACCGGTCGGATCGGGCAGGCCCCTCAGCCCATCCGGGCCGGAGAATTGCCGCTCAACCGTTAGAAGCGGCGAGCGGCGATTCTCTGAGCGGCCTGTCATAAAACTCGGCACGCCGTTTTGGGGGGGGTGTGGGAGAATGGCGTGCGGGTGCCAGGGCGGCGTGGCGGGAATCGCCCGGCACTCTCGCGATTGTCCCACCCAGCGTGGGGGTCGGAGAATCGTGCCCCCCGTCTGAGGAAACAATTGTACAGGGGTCTGCAAAGACGTCACCGCATGAATATCAACTAAGTGAGGGCTGAATGGTCTGCTCTGTGCTGTACTGTTCTATGTTCTATCAAAGTGTTCAAAACTTTTCAGTGAACTCATCAGGCTCATGACTTGAATTATTTTGTTTATACCTTTTGTAACTTCCTAATAACATCCCCACAACTTCCTATGCCTCCTTAGGTAATAACAATAATCTTTATTCGTGTTACAAGTAGGCTTACATTAACACAGCAATGAAGTTACTGTAAAAATCCCTTAGTCACCACACTCCGGCGCCTTTTCGGGCACACAGAGCGGGGATTCAGAATGTCCAATTCACCAAAGCGCCTGGAGGAAATTCGCGCACACACGGGAGAACGTGCAGACCCTGCACAGACAGTGACCCAAGCCAGGAATCAAACCCGGGTCCCTGGCGCTATGAAGCAACAGTGCTAACTGTGGTGAATGTATTATACCAATAATCCACCATTGTATTTGTATCTGTGCTGTTGCCCTTGTATTTGTATCTGTGCTGTGCTGTTGCCCTTGTGGGCTTCTCCTATGGCCCATTGTATAGCATTATCCATAGGGGAACATGTTGGGGCATGTATGGGTTCCGCCCATGGCTCCTCCTATTGAAGGGAGGTAGAAAGAGCAGTCGACCTGTAGGCGGTTCTCAGTATTCGTTCAGTCGCAGGTAGGCACTGTTCCAAGTTGATTAAAGCCACGGTTTAGTTCTACTCATGCCTTGAGTGAATTGATGGTCGCATCAATTTAATCAACTTAAACGCAACTATGGAATCGGGTCTCAAACCTGACCGACTGGAACTCAATCCGCAGGCTGCGGAGGCGAAATAAATTTTTTCGCACTGGCTCCGCTGCTTCAAGGCCTATCTCGCAGCCTTCTCCACGTCTTCCATCACCGACGAACAGAAGCTGAGCCTCCTCCACGCACAGGTGAGCCATCGAATCTCTGTTCAACTCGATGAGGCCTCCTCCTACGCAGGCGCCCTCACGATGCTCGAACACCTCCATGTACGGCCCGTGAACGAGGTCTACGCGCGACACATCCCCACCACTCGCCACCAGCGTCCCGGGGAATCGCTAGAAGACTACTTACGCACCTCAAAATCCTCGCACGCAGCTGCAACTACCAGGCCGTTACAGCCATTTAACATATGGAACTCGCCATCCGAGACGTCTATGTGGCGGGTGTTCGGTCCAACTATGTGAGACAGCGCCTACTCGAAAAGGGGGCCCTGGACCTGGAACAGACGGTAAAGTTAGCCTCCTCTCTGGAAGTAGCGTTCCAGAGCCTTAACGCGTTCCTGGCTGACCACGCGACCCCCTCGTGCACCCCCGACCAAAGACTACCCCAGGCCTGTGCCGCGCGGCCACCCGCCCATCATGGGGGGGCTACCCTGCTATTCCTGCGGCCAGTCCCAACACCCCCGGCAGCACTGCCCGGCCCGTAACGCGAACTGCAGCAGCTGCGGGAGAAAAGGACATTTTGCCAAAGTTTGCCTGGCCAGGTCCAAGAACTCTAACTCACAGGCCCGATCCTCAGACTCTCAGGCCCATAGACCCCGCAGTGTGGCAGCGTGTCTGCCGACTCCGCCCCCTGCAGATGTGTCATCAGCCTCGTGCTATCTGTGGGGGCAGCCATCTTGCAGCCCTCACAGCACGTGCGACTCATGGGGGCTGCCATCTTGGCTATCCTCCCCCACGCGGTCGGCCACGTGCGATCCTTGGGGGCTGCCATCTTGGATGCCATCTTCCTCACCGCCCGCCATGCTTGACCAACAGGGGCCGCCATCTTGGCCTCCATCTGCTACGCCGCTCAACGCGTACGATCAACAAGGGCAGCCATCACAGAGCCGCCCCAGCACCTCCGACCACGCCGACTACCCGCAACTCAACGTGGTCACCCTGGACCAGTCGCGACCCAAGCACTTCCTGAGCTCTATGATGATCGTCCGGGTAAACGGGCATGAGACGCCTTGACTTTTCGACTCCGGGAGCACAGAGAGCTTCATTCACCCGGACATGGTAAGACGCTGCTCGCTCACAATTTTCCCGGTGCACCAAACCATCTCCTTCGCCTCTGGGTCGCACTCGGTGCAAATCCAAGAGTGCACTACCGCAACCCTAGCAATACAGGGCGGTGAGTACGCCAATTTTAAATTATATGTGCTCCCAGACCTCTGCACTCCTCTCCTATTGGGACTAGATTTCCAATGCAACCTCAGGAGCCTAACCCTGAAGTTTCGGGGAGGCCCTACCTTACCCCCACTCACCATATGCAGCCTCGCGACCCTAAAAGTCGACCCTCCCCCACTCTTCGCAAACCTCACCGCTGACTGCAAACCAGTCGCTACCAGAAGCATGCGGTATAGCATACAGGACAGGACTTTTCTCAGGTCCGAGGTCCAGCGACTCTTGCGGGAGGGAGTCATCGAGATCAGCAATAGACCCTGGAGAGCTCAGGTGGTGGTCGTCAAGTCCGGGGGAAAGAACCAGATGATTGTAGATTAAAGCCAAACCGGTACACGCAACTCGATGCGTACCCCCTTCCCCGGATTGCAGACATGGTAAATCAGATCGCACACTACCGGGTGTTCTCCACGGTGGATCTGAAGTCTGCATACCACAGCTCCCAATCCGCCACTACACGGCTTTTGAGGCAGACGGCCGCCTTTTCCACTTCCTCCGGGTCCCCTTTGGCGTCACGAACAGGGTTTTGGTGTTCCAAAGAATAATGGACCGAATGGTGGACCAGGACGGGCTGCGGGCCACATTTCCGTACTTGGACAATGTCACCACCATCTGCGGCCATGATCAGCAGGACCATGACACCAACCTCCACAGATTTCTCCAAACCATCCAAACCCTAAACCTCACGTCCAACAAGGAGAAATGCGTTTTCTGCACAACCAGACTAGCCCTCCTCGGCTACGTCGTGGAAAACGGGGTTCTAGGACCCGACCCTGACCCAAGGCCCTGAAGAGGTGCCTCGGGTTCTTTTTATATTATGCCCACTAATCAAGGCCACCATCTTCCCACTGGCAACTGAGGCCCGCCAGGCCTTCAGTGCATCAAGGCGGACATCGCCAAAGCTGCAATGCAGGTGGAGAGCAATGCATCAGAGGTTGCTCTCGCCGCTACCCTCAATCAAGCAGGCAGACTAGTAGCCTTTTTTTTCGCGCACCCTCACCACCTCTGAAATTCGGCACTCCTCAGTCGAGAAGGAGGCCCAAGCCATCGTGGAAGCCATACGGCACTGGAGGCACTACCTCGCTGGTAGGAGGTTTACCCTCGTCACCGACCAACGATCGGTAGCCTTCATGTTCGAAAATACGCAGCGGGGCAAAATCAAGGACGATACGATCTTGAGGTGGAGGATCGAACTCTCCACCTACAATTACGATATAGTATATCGTCCTGGGAAGCTCAACGGGCCCCCAGATGCCCTGTCCCACGGCACATGCGCCAGCGCGCAAGATGACCGACTACGGGCTATCCATGATGACCTCTGCCACTCGGGGGTCACCCGGCTTATCCACTATATCAAGGCCCGCAACCTGCCCAACTCCACCGAGGAGGTCAGAGCCATGACCAGGGACTACCAGATCTGTGCGGAGTGTAAACCGCACTTTTATCGACCAGATAAGGCCCACCTGGTAAAGGCATCCCGGCCCTTTGAGTGCCTCAGTATCGATTTCAAAAGGCCCCTCCCCTCCGATAACCACAATACGTATTTCCTCAATATTATTGATGAGTCCTCCCGCTTCCCCTTTGCAATCCCTTGCCCCGTCCACCCTCATTAAAGCCCTAAATAGTGTCTTCACCCTGTTTGGTTTCCCCAATTATGTCCACAGTGACTGGGGCTCGTCGTTCATGAGCGACGAACTGCGTCAGTACCTGCTCAGTAAGGGCATCGCCCCGAGCAGGACTACCAGTTATAACCCCAGGGGAAACGGGCAGGTGGAGAGGGAGAACGCGACGGTCTGGAAGACCGTCCTACTGACCCTGCGGTCCAGGAATCTCCCAGTTTCCCACTGGCAGGAGGTCCTCCCCGATGCGCTCCACTCTATTAGGTTCCTACTTTGCACGGCCACAAACGAGACCCCTCATGACCGCCTATTTGTTTTCCCCCGGAGATCCACCAGAGGGGCCTCGCTTCCGTCCTGGCTGAAGACATCGGGACCAGTCCTACTCAGAAAGCACATCAGGAGCCATAAGTCCGATCCTCTGGTAGAGAGGGTCCAGCTCCTACACTCCAATCCCCACTACGCTTATATCGAACACCCCGATGGCCGACAGGATAGGGTCTCCCTCCGGGACCTGGCGCCCGCCGGTTCCACCACCACCGCCCCTCCACCATATCCCGCCTAACCTACCATGACCAGCGCCCCCGCCCCTATATGGCTCCCGCGCTCCCTCCCACCCGCCATCCCCCCTTCACCGATCCACAGGAATGAAGCTCCAGAAGAGACGCCCCCGTAGTCCACGTCTGTACCCGCACCGGCACCCTCACTACCGATGCCAGCGCAGACGAGTTCGACACCCAGGCCAGCAACAACGCCGGAGCTTCGGCGATCACAGCGCACAATCCGTGCGCCGGAGCGGCTGAACTTATGAACCCGTCACCCCTGCCGAACTTCATTTTTTTAAACGGGGGTGAATGTGGTGAATGTATTATACCAACAATCCACCAGTGTATTTGTATCTGTGCTGTTGCCCTTGTATTTGTACCTGTGCTATGCTGTTGCCTTTGTGGGCTTCTCCTATGGGTCATCGTATTGCATTATCCATAGGGGAACATGTTGGGGCATGTATGGGCTCCGCCCATGGCTCCTCCCCTTAAAGGGTGGTATAAAGAGCAGTCAACCTGTAGGCGGTTCTCAGTAGTGGTTCAGTCGCAGGTAGGCACTGTTCCAAGTTGATTAAAGCCACGGTTTACTTCTACTCATGTCTTAAGTGAATTGATGGTGGCATCACTAACCACTGTGCTCCTTGTGCTACCCGTAGGGGTAAGTGCAATAGTGTAAAATGGACAATAAGGTTAGGAGCCTCTTTTACATGTCTGATTTTTATTTCCACTCAAGTCATTTGCGAGAGGTGTAAAATGGACTGTCAATTCATTTTTTTGTACTCCTTTGATGTAATTCGCAAATTTGAATATAGAACAGCCCATTCCTTCCCCAAAGTTATCCCTGCATCAAAGAAAATCTGAGCTTTAGCGGATATCCCTAAGGAAACACCAATTGAAGGCAATCATACTTTTTTTTTTCTTTGTCTCTCCTCTGAGCTTTTGGCTGAGGCAAAGGTTTATCTATTGTAGAACTCAATTCATAATTGAACCTATTCCAGACGATATTGTAAATCGGTATGTTTGCTGGAGAACAAGATAACTCCGTGTAGGCCAGTCCTTCAAGCATTGTCTTTAATTAAATGAAAATAGCTGCCAGCCATTTTGAAGATTTGGTTACTTCTCTTGCCTCAAGTCTAATTCATTAGTTGTGAAGGGAACTATGTTCTACTTTCCTAGGGGCACCCATTGGGATTCACAATATTCTGTTGTACCCAGGGCTGTTTTTTTAGTATTAATTAACATACTTACATTTTCTTCCACATTTCTTTTTAGTTTGAAATGAAATTAGTGCAATATTCATTCCCCAATCCCTAGCACTGTCCCCTTCTCTAAATACTTTGTTTTAATTCTTCCGGTCTTTCCTACTTAGAGTAGTATTGCGATGACTCTAGCGAATAACATCTTGATTTGCTTTGATTTATTATTGTCACATGTATTAGTATACAGTGAAAAGTATTGTTTCTTGCATGCGGTACAAACAATGCACACCGTACATAGGGAAGGAAGGAGAGATCTTGTGCACGTTGTTACAAATATTAGGTTTGTAAGGTTTCGGAATGGAATTTCACAATTTTTTTTGGGTCGGAAGAGCAGAGGGCACCTCCCCCGCCCCCCCCCCCCCCCCCCCCCCCCCCCCCCCCCCCCAGCTGCCTGGCCAACAAGAACTTCAGGAAAAATAGAATGGGGAAGACCTACGACAGAGCCCACCCTGTCAGCAACCTCAGCCCCTGACAGATCGGGATGTCGTTTGTAGCATATCCACCCACAGACATGGTATCATGCCCCCCCAACCCTGTTCCTCACCAATAGAAGCCTCCCACGCCACTGCCCAGATGCTACCCCCAATAGGCGCAGGGAGCAATGCTTGAGCATTGCCAGTGCCCTGGTACTGCCCAGGAGGGAGCCCATCCCCTCGAAGCTATACTGAGCTGTGCGCCCCTGGTGGGGCCCATTCACTATGTCCCCGTTTGTTAGGAGCTGTTATAAACCCCGCCGGGGGAGATCCTTACATGATATATTAGAGCGGAGAACGCTACCAATGATTTTTAAATGTACAGTACAGCTCCCACCTTGAGGTCGGGAACCCGATAATGTCATCGGCGGGGACGGGGACAATTAAGTGGGGAAATCACGCTGCTTTGGGACAACCCCTTGATTCTCTGCCCTGCCCTGCCGCCATTTCTGCCTGCTGAAAACAGTGGTGGGAAATTCCACGCCCCCCACCCCCCATGTTTTGGGACTGACACTTTTAAGATAAAATGAAGGGGGTCATGTCACTTGTTTTGAAGTCCGCCTGTCAGCAAACCTGCATAATTTGATTATTAAGATTTATCGAGGCCCAGACTTAATTTAATGGGATGAAAGTACAAGGGGGAAGAGGGTCTTCTTCGGCCAACAGTGGAATTAGGGAATTAGGAAACACGGTCGGGCATGGATTGCATGTGAGCCAGAAATCGTAACCAGCGCCGGGTACCCGACAGAATGCCATGCTCCTGTGCTTCAACACTGCGTGAATGCATTCTGCGCCAGACGTACATTAAACACTGTGGGCATGTCATTAATGAGCCCATCCCTGTATTCTCTGGGCTTCATGCAATGCTCCAATTCCGGCAGGAGGAATTACTGACGGCAAGGTTCACTTGTGTTTCTAAAAATTTGGGAAACAGGCACAGTGGCTGCTGTGGGACAGAGGGAGGTAGGTCATGTTCCCAGAGACACGATCGTGGTCCTGCTGCTGACATAGCTGGCTTGTGGGGGGGGGGGGGTGATGGACATGGGGATGCAGGGTGGTGTGGGGGTTCTGCTATGCATGCCATAGGGACGCCGCAACTCAGTGGAGATCACTTGGTTCCCCGATGCCAACCTCCGCCTCGGCAACTGCTCTCTCTACAGGCCCACTGACCAAGCCCAGTGCCTGCCGCTCTGCGACGGTGAGGAGCTGCAGGTCTGGCTTCCCCTTCTCCCTGCGGTTGTGCGCTGCCTTCTCCTGCGGGGGGGGGGGGGGGGGGGGGGGCAGTCAGACATGGGCAGCATAGAGGGGTGGGCAGCTGGGGGCCTTTGTGAATAGGGCGTCTGGCCATGGCGGATGGTATGGAAGCCGGCATGTGGTGCAGTGTGGGTTGCAAACTGACCACTGGCGTGTGTAGTTCAGCCGCTGTTGGAATGGGGGGTACTGATGTACAGAATTGTTGGACAGGATTGGTGCCAGGAGAATGGTGCTGGCTACTCACCCTTGCCCCCCTGAGGAGATCATGTAGTTTTTTCCGCCACTGGCGATGGTGCCCACCACCCTCATGGCCTTTGCCACCTATGCCAAGGCCCGGCATACAGCAGTTGGTGACAGCCTCATTCCAACCTTTGTGTATAGGGTGCTCCACCTCTCACCACTGCGTCAGGCAGGGACTCGAGCTCCATATCAGCGAAACTGGGTGCTGCTCTTCGGGGTGCCATCTTGTTGGCTGGAATGAGTACGTGTGGGGAGTGGAGTGATTATATGCAGCTGCAGCTTGTCAGCCTCTTGAATGCCAATCCTGACATAGTTTTTCATTGGAATTACTCTAGTTCCATGTTGCACTGGTGCTAGCCCATTAACAGATCCTGAATTGCTCCAGGATCGGCACCGCTTCCATGATTGTGGAACACCACCGATTCAGTCCTAGCGTCAGCACTTAGTCTCTGAAATGGAAAGTCCCCCTCCAGGTGTTTATACTTGGAGACAAAGCCACCAGCCTGTGCTCTAACAATTTAAAGACGGAGGGCAGAATTCTCCGCTCCCGGGAAAAATCGGGAAGTCCGTTGTGAACTTGGCCGAGTTTCACGACGGCCTTGGAGGCCGCTCCTCTCACCGTATTCACCCCCACCCGGGGGGCTAGGAGTGGCGCTCCGTTATTCTCGTTCACCGGGCCTTGACCCTTGCGTCAAGGCGGCGCGGCAAGAATAACGCGACGGCGGCGCTTATGTGACATTAGCCACGCATGCGCAGGTTGGCCGGCTCCAACCCGCGCATGCGCAGCTGATGTCACGACGGCTGACGGCTCAAACCCGCGCATGCGCGGTGGCCGTCTTCCCCTCCGCTGCCCCGCAAGACGTGGCGGCTTGATCTTGCGGGGCGGCTGAGGGGAAAGAGTGCGTCGCTTTGAGACGCCGGCCCGACGATCGGTGGACACCGATCGCGGGCCAGTCCCCTCCCGAGCACGGCCGTGGTGCTCACTCCCCTCTCCGCCCCCCACAAGCTTCAAACTGTCATTTGGCGCCCATGTTCACGACGGCAGCAACCAGGTGTTGTTGCCGCCGTCGTGCAACGGTCACGAACGGCAGGCCGCTCGGCCTATCCGTGTCGTAGAATTGCTGGTCGCCGTGAAAAACGGCGAGCGGCGATTCTTCCGAGCGGGGGGGTGGGAGAATCGCGGGGGGCACCAGGGGGGCATGAAATGAGTCGCCCAGCCCTCCCGCGATTCTCCCACCCGGCGTGGGGAGCGGAGAATCCCCACGTCTGCAAAGTCCCAAAAAGTTGTGTTGTATACAGTTGTGCTTTAAACTATCCACTTATTTCCAAGATAAAAGGGAACTGCATGGTGGCATAGTGGTTAGCATTGCTGCCTCACAGCTCCAGGGGCATGGGTCAATTCTGGGTGACTGTCTGTGTAGAGTTTGCACTTTCTCCCCGTGTCTGCGTGGGTTTCCTCCGGGTGCTGCCGTTTTCTCCCACAGTCCAAAGAACATAGAACATACAGTGCAAAAGGAGGTCATTCGGCCCATCGAATCTGCACCGACCCACTTAAGCCCTCACTTCCACCCTGTACCTGTAACCCAATAACCCCTCCGAACCTTTTTGATCACTAAGGCCAATTTATCATGGCCAATCCACCTAACCTGCACGTCATTGGACTGTGGGAGGAAACCGGAGCAAACTCACGCAGATACAGGGAGAACATGCAAACTCCACACAGACAGTGACCCAGCGGGGAATCGAACCTGGGACCCTGGCGCTGTGAAGCCACAGCGCTATCCACTTGTGCTACCGTGCTGAAGGCTTCAAAGATGTGCAGGTTAGGTGGATTGGCCACACTAAATTGCCCCTTAGTGTCCAAAGTTAGGTGGGTTTACAGGGATAGGGCGGAGGTATGCCTGAAGTAGGGTGCTCTTTCAAGGGCTGGTGTAGATCTAATGGGCCGAATGGCTTCCTTCTGCACTGTAAATTCTACAATTATATGAATTGGTGTCTCAAGGATAGCTAATCATAATTTCTACCTAAATACATGGCCAATGTGATTCAACTTGCCATGGAGATGGGTTTTTAAATGGGGAAGAGTTTAAGATATCCCTGAAAAAACTCAGACAAGACTAGTCTGTCAGGATCCAGGAGAGAAAGAGCAACTAGAGGCAGCAAGACACTGTGGTTCACCATGCAGAAATGCAGGTGGGAACTCATGCTCGGATTGGAAAAAACTTATTTATGAGGAGCTAAACAAGGCTGGAAGATTCGCCAAACTTCTGCTGAAGGAAGAATCCCCAGGGGGAATAAACCTTGCAGTGAAAGACAGTTGTAAGATTTTCTCTTTTTAACTTTTAGTTCCGAGGCTGAGGAAGGAAAAGAACAGAAATAGATCCGCAAGAGTTAAGACACATTTTGGAACAGTTTCAAAAAATTGAATGTCTACTTAGAAGACAGTGTAAAGTACACCTGTGAAGTATGTTTTTGGTAGTGCTAAAAGAAAAAGAAGAATTTTCTGTTTTGTGGTTGAAAGTATAAGGTGCTTATAAGGTGCTTATAAAGATAGTGTTTAATGATTTTGCTCTTAATCTTTTGTCACAGTCAAAGTCTTAAAACATGAAATCTTGTGTCATCCTTTCAGCTATTAACTGGAAGTTTGAATTTCTTTTTTCAAGTTATTTGTCGCGACCAAAATCATAATGGTACTGCATTTGATCATAGCTTCCTCTTTTATTGCCTCTTCTCCATTGGCTAATCCTGTGGGATTTTTTAAAATCATTTATGGAATGTGGGTGTCGCTGATTAGGCCACCACTAGTTTCCCTGAACCGCTGCAGTCCCCGAGTGTGGGTACATCCACAGTGCTGTAAGGGAGAGAGTTCCAGGATTTTGCCCCAGCGACAGTGAAGGAGCAAAGTCGGGGTGTTGAGTGACTTGGAGGAGAACCTCCATGTGGGGGGTTCCCAGGTATAAGAACATAAGAACTAGGAGCAGGAGTAGGCCATCTGGCCCCTCGAGCCTGCTCCACCATTCAATGAGATCATGGCTGATCTTTTGTGGACTCAGCTCCACTTTCCGGCCCGAACACCATAACCCTTAATCCCTTTATTCTTCAAAAAACTATCTATCTTTACCTTAAAAACATTTAATGAAGGAGCCTCAACTGCTTCACTGGGCAAGGAATTCCATAGATTCACAACCCTTTGGGTGAAGAAGTTCCTCCTAAATCTACTACCCCTTATTTTGAGGCTATGCCCCCTAGTTCTGCTTTCACCCGCCAGTGGAAACAACCTGCCTGCATCTATCCTATCTATTCCCTTCATAATTTTATATGTTTCTATAAGATCCCCCCGCATCCTTCTAAATTCCAACGAGTACAGTCCCAGTCTACTCAACCTCTCCTCATAATCCAACCCCTTCAGCTCTGGGATTGACCTAGTGAATCTCCTCTGCACACCCTCCAGCGCCAGTACGTCCTTTCTCAAGTAAGGAGACCAAAACTGAACACAATACTCCAGGTGTGGCCGCACTAACACCTTATACAATTGCAACATAACCTCCCTAGTCTTAAACTCCATCCCTCTAGCAATGAAGGAAAAAAATCCATTTGCCTTCTTAATCACCTGTTGCACTTGTAAACCAACCTTCTGTGACTCATGCACTAGCACACCCAAGTCTCTCTGAACAGCGGCATGCTTTAATATTTTATCGTTTAAATAATAATCCCGTTTGCTGTTATTCCTACCAAAATGGATAACCTCACATTTGTCAACATTGTATTCCATCTGCCAGACCCTAGCCCATTCACTTAACCTATCCAAATCCCTCTGCAGACTTCCAGTATCCTCTGCACTTTTCGCTTTACCACTCATCTTAGTGTCATCTGCAAACTTGGACACATTGCCCTTGGTCCCCAACTCCAAATCATCTATGTAAATTGTGAACAATTGTGGGCCCAAAACGGATCCCTGAGGGACACCACTAGCTACTGATTGCCAACCAGAGAAACACCCATTTATCCCAACTCTTTGCTTTCTATTAATTAACCAATCCTCTATCCATGCTACTACTTTACCCTTAATGCCATGCATCTTTATCTCATGCAGCAACCTTTTGTGTGGCACCTTGTCAAAGGCTTTTTGGAAATCCAGATATACCACATCCATCGGCTCCCCGTTATCTACTGCACTGGTAATGTCCTCAAAAAATTCCACTAAATTAGTTAGGCATGACCTGCCTTTTACGAACCCATGCTGCGTCTGCCCAATGGGACAATTTCTATCCAGATGCCTCGCAATTTCTTCCTTGATGATAGATTCCAGCATCTTCCCTATTACCGAAGTTAAGCTCACTGGCCTATAATTTCCTGCTTTCTGCCTACCTCCTTTTTTAAACAGTGGCGTCACGTTTGCCAATTCCCAATCCACCGGGACCACCCCAGAGTCTAGTGAATTTCGGTAAATTATCACTAGTGCATCTGCAATTTCCCTAGCCATCTCTTTTAGCACTCTGGGATGCATTCCATCAGGGCCAGGAGACTTGTCTACCTTTAGCCCCATTAGCTTGCCCATCACTCCCTCCTTAGTGATAACAATCCTCTCAAGGTCCTCACCTGTCATAGCTTCATTTCTATCAGTCGCTGGCATGTTATTTGTGTCTTCCACTGTGAAGACCGACCCAAAAAACCTGTTCAGTTCCTCAGCCATTTCCTCATTTCCCATTATTAAAACTCCCTTCTCATCCTCTAAAGGACTAATATTTACCTTAGCCACTCTTTTTTGTCTTATATATTTGTAAAAACTTTTACTGTCTGTTTTTATATTCTGAGCAAGTTTACTCTCATACTCTATCTTACTCTTCTTTATAGCTTTTTTAGTAGCTTTCTGTTGCCCCCTAAAGATTTCCCAGTCCTCTAATCTCCCAGCAATCTTTGCCACTTTATATGCTTTTTCCTTCAATTTGATACTCTCCCTTATTTCCTTAGATATCCACGGTCGATTTTCCCTCTTTCTTCCGTCCTTCCTTTTTGTTGGTATAAACCTTTGCTGAGCACTGTGAAAAATCGCTTGGAAGGTTCTCCACTGTTCCTCAACTGTTCCACCATAAAGTCTTAGCTCCCAGTCTACCTTAGCTAGTTCTTCTCTCATCCCCTTGTAATCTCATTTGTTTAAACACAAAACACTAGTATTTGATTTTACTTTCTCACCCTCCATCTGTATTTTAAATTCCACCATATTGTGATCGCTCCTTCCGAGAGGATCCCTAACTATGAGATCATGAATCAATCCTGTCTCATTACACAGGACAAGATCTAGGACCGCTTGTTCCCTCGTAGGTTCCATTACATACTGTTCTAGGAAACTATCGCGGATACATTCTATAAACTCCTCCTCAAGGTTGCCTTGACCGACCTGGTTAAACCAATCAACATGTAGATTAAAATCCCCCATGATAACTGCTGTACCATTTCTACATGCATCAGTTATTTCTTTGTTTATTGCCTGCCCCACCATATCGTTACTATTTGGTGGCCGATAGACTACTCCTATCAGTGACTTTTTCGCCTTACTATTCCTGATTTCCACCCAAATGGATTCAACCTTATCCTCCATAGCACCGATGTCATCCCTTACTATTGCCCGGATGTCATCTTTAAATAACAGAGCAACACCACCTCCCTTACCATCCACTCTGTCCTTCCGAATAGTTTGATACCCTCGGATATTTAACTCCCAGTCGTGACCATCCTTTAACCATGTTTCAGTAATGGTCACTAAATCATAGTCATTTACGATGATTTGTGCCATCAACTCATTTACTTTATTCCGAATACTACGAGCATTCAGGTAAAGTACACTTATGTTGTTTTTTTACCTCTGTTTTGAATCTTAACATCTCCTGTTTTATTCCTTTTGTTATTACTGGGCCTATTCACTGTGCTCCCCTCAGTCGCTGTACCTTGTACTGTCACCCTTATGGATTTCTGACTATGTTTTCTCTGCCTTGCACTTTTCCCCTTCCTTCCTTTTGTTTCTGTCCCTGTTTTACTACCTTCCAACTTCCTGCATCGGTTCCCATCCCCCTGCCACATTAGTTTAAACCCTCCCCAACAGCTCTAGAAAACACCCCCCCTAGGACATCGGTTCCAGTCCTGCCCAGGTGCAGACCGTCCGGTTTGTACTGGTCCCACCTCCCCCAGAACCGGTCCCAATGCCCCAGGAATTTGAATCCCTCCCTCTTGCACCATCTCTCGAGCCACGCATTCATCCTATCTATCATGCTCCTCACTTACACCTGGTAAATGGTAGACAGGATTTAGAGATCACGAGGTGAGTTACTCACTGCAGGATTCTGAGCCTCTGACCTGCACTTATATCCATAGTATTATGTGATAGGTCTATTGAAATTCCAGGGCAGTTTCTAGTAATGTTGCTATTCTATGTGGTGTGTTTACTGTTTGCAGGTAGTATGTTTTTTCCCCCCAGATACTCATGTGATAACCCTGTTGGTGGGGATTGAAAAGTTTGGTTAACTCTGTACACAGTAATAAGTGGAATAGGTTTGTGCTTTCTCTCAGTTCAGTTCTGGGATCCTGCCTTATTCTTGTGATCACCTGAGATATTTAAGAGTTACATCTTTAGTATGATCTATTAACCTTGCCTCCTTGTTGCTTCAGGCACACAGAGGTGATGGGACTTTTTATTTCTTTGAGGAAGAAGATGGAAAGATTTTAAAAAGTAAAGACATGTCACACTTGAAATTTAGAGAAAGTGACATAATCCTCCAAGTTAATGATGAATTAGCTGGACAGCTGGTTTGTGATGTGGAGAAAGGCCAATAGCACAGGTTCAATTCCCACGCCGGCTGAGATTATTCATCAACCTGGCCCCTCACCTGAGGTGTGGTGATCTTAAGGTTGAATCACCATCAATCCGCTCACCCTCTCAAAGGAGAAAAACAGCCTATGGTCATCTGGGTTTTTTGGTGACTTTATGTGATATGAGGATAAGTTAGATTGAGAGTGCAGTGGGGCGGAGGCCTATCATAACATGTGCTGCTGGTTAACCCAGCATTCTATAGTTTGTATTGCAACAAATGAAAGCACAGTTGACGGTAAAGGTGATTTAGAAATTAATGTTGGTGCTGAAGGCATGAAAATTACTTTCTATGGGGGTATTCCTATCAGGATATTTAGATACTTGACAGTGGTTTTGGCACACATATTGGCATTTCACACCTGTTGCAATTCTGAATGCAAATTTCAGTGTACTTTTTCTTAGGCTTATCACATCATCACTTCAATCTTCCTTACTTTATTTTCAAACAAAATTGTCAAATAAAACCAGTTACATAGGAACATGCAGAGCCAATTTAGCTCCTCAAGTTTATTCTGTTTCTAAATAAATATGCGACCCATTTCCATGTAACCCTCTTGCCCCGCATCCTTTAATACGTTTGGTGAACAAAAATCTACCCATCTCGAATTAGAAATGATCAGTTGATCTAGCATCCATTTGCATTTGAGGAAAGTGTTCCAAACTCGTATCATCCTTCACGTGAAGAAGTGTTTCCTAATTTATTTCTTTAAAAGTCTGCCTCCAATTTTTAGACTGTTTCGTCTAGTCCTAGATTCCCCAACCAGCAGAAATTGTTTCTCCATATCAACCTTGTTTATCTGTTCCCCTTTAATTTCTTGATAACTTCGATCAAATCACCTGAACCTTCTAACCTGAGGTGTGGTGATCTTAAGGTTGAATCACCATCAATCCGCTCACCCTCACAAAGGAGGGTAATCCAGCTTGGGTAATCTCTCATAGTTTAACTCTTAGGACTCCAGATATAATTCTGGTAAATTTATGCTACACTCGAAGGCCAGTGGTGTGATACTCAGAACTGCCCACAGTATTTCAGGTGTAACGTAACCAAGGCTGAAGCATGGCTCCTCATCCTTCGTCGTCTTGATATAAAGGCCAGCATTCCATTAGACTTCCTGATTACTTTCTGTACCCGTTCATAGTATTTTAATGACCCACGTACCTTTGAACCTCCACTGGTTTCCAGCCTTTCACTGTTTAGAAAGTTATAGCTTCACGTATTGAAGAGTCTCTTTAAGACTGCACAGCAGAGGAGGAGCAGCTGAAGCTGGGGACCAATGGGGACCAAGAGTGGGTGATCATCCCAGGGGATGAAGTTCCTTCCTGGGCAGGGTACATCAAGGAGCCATTTAGTAAAGCAGTAAAGGGGAGGCCAGTGGCCTCTGTATCATTGTTCCTTGTTATCAATAAATTGTTTGATCGCAGAAAGAGCCTCTCCGCCTCATCGCTGACAGGCCACCACATTGGCGATGAGGATGGGATTGATGACGAGGACACAGGAACCTGTGAGTGTTCAGTTACATTGAAGCCTGAAGGAAGGACTCACCCAAATGCCTGCTGGGCGAATAGATAACGCCAGACTCTGAGGGACAGACGCAGAGCAAACTTGAATTGGCTCAGACAGTTAAAAGTTTTGGGAAATGTAGAAAATAACCCTCAGAAGAGCTGTGATCCTGAGTTAAGAAAAGGGGAACTAAAGTTTAAAAAAATAATTAAGTAAGGGAGAACACAGGGAGCAGTGTTAAAAGTAAAAAGGGAAAAATGCCCCAAGCAACTGCAGAACCTGTCCCAAAAACCTGAGAAAGTAAAGCTGAGCCTGCAAGGGGTGGGGGGTCTGGGTAATGATCCCTGCACTGGTGCACTGCAAACAGCGAGAGTCTGAGGTTTTTCGACACAGAAGCCTCCATCTGTTCAGGGGACAAAGTTTTGAATACAGCCCTGCATTTTGACAGCACTGCATCATTGGTGAGACTGATAAAATAAATAAGGAGAAAACTGACTTTTTGCAGGGAGCTGAGAGGCTCAGAAGAGAGCTGCGGAAATCGTTGAGAAAGTTTTCCACCTAAAAGAAGAAAAGTGAACAGATTAGAAGGGTGTCCATAGGAAGAGCTGCAGTTGCCTCCCAAAATTCCAGAAGCACAGATAGAGAGAGAGAGAAATAGCAGCTGTGAGCAAGTAAAGGAAGGCTTTGACAGTCTTAAAGCGGTAGTGGAGTTAAAGTTGTACAACATTAATGCAACAGCCACCAGAAGGAACAAAGTACAAGGGATAGGATAATCAGACAAGATCCTAGATAGAGGGTGTGTTGTTACTCGTGTCTTAATAAAGCTCGTAGTCTCAAATGTGGAGAAGATGCTTTATTGTGAGTTTGTTCTCTCTTCAGAGCTGTTTCCTAAGGTTACCTTCAGTGCTCCCAGCTGGTATGTGTGTGTATGTGTCCTGCTCCAAGTTCTGCCCTCTGTGAAGTGTGTCCTCACTTCCTGTCCCCGTCTATTTATATGGCTCTTCCGTGCCCCCTCTAGTGTTTGCTCAGTTGTATTGCATCTAGTTAACTTGTGATCACCACATCCCCCTTTTTCTCTTTACATATTTTCTGTACATCGTTAAAGAAAATTGTACATCCTGTCCCGGTGTATTTATAGCTCTCCCTCTGGTGTTTGCTCAGTTGTTTTGTATCTAGTAAATCTACGATCACCACATCCCCCTTTTTCTCTTTACATATTTGCTGTACATCGTTAAAGAAAATTATAGAAAACAGTTACTTATGATATGCGTATCTATACAGGTGATGGTGCTATTGCATATTGTACAAAGCCAATGTAGTTATATGTCCAATCTTAATAAAAACATTTATGAGTCCAAACTTGATGAATTTGTTCAGAGCTTTTTTTTCTTTTTGTTGTTGATGACGTGGTGATATTGATATTGCAAGTCCGCTGTGAATGTTGTTGGTATTCCTCGTTATTTTAAGTACCCAATGCATCATCCCGAGGTGTTTGCATGGTCACCTCACTGATGTTGACTGGCATGGACTTTTTTCTGTGCTTGTGGTATTGATTTATTGTCTCATCCGCCTTGGATGCTGGTGTGCTTGCTCGTTCTGGAGCAGACGTGAGTTTGTGCGATTCGTCGTCATCCCATGACATGTTGGTAGTCTTGTCATCGTTTTGCAGTGTGCTGTGGCATTGTCCTTCATGTGCCAAGTAGTACCATTGTGTACAAGTCGTTGTTTCATTGCTGTGGTTTCTGTCGTTCCTGTTTTTGTTGTTTTCGTTGCCGTACTTGTTGCTGTTTTTGTCGTTTCTGTCTTTGGTGTTGTCGCTGTCTTTGTTCCTGACTTTGTTGTTTTCGTTGCCGTTCTTGTTGTTTCTGTCTCTGTCGTTGTCGCTATCTTTGTGCCTGACTTTGTTGTTTGTCCTGTCGCGCTTCATGTTGCTTTTGTTCTTTCTGTTGTCGTTCTCGTTTCTGCTGTGCTTCTTGCTATTGTTGTTGGTCTTGTCGCGCTTCATGTTGCTTCGATGAGAATTGCTATTTTAATTTCGTCTGAGGCTGCTGCTGCATCATTTGCTATGATACCGTAACCGAACCATTGTTTAAACCTTTCCCAGACACTTTTTACATTTCCAGTCGTGTCCAGCTGAAGTGTGAATCCAAGGCACTTCCTCCCCTCAGCGATGCCTTCCCAAGTCGAATGTCCAGTAGGAGATTTCCATGCCATTTTGTTCTTTCTGTGTCTGCCACTGAGTTGTCCTGTAGTAAACGTCTGAAGCCACTCCTGGGTACCATGTGTTGTTACTCGTGTCTTAATAAAGCTCGTAGTCTCAAATGTGGAGAAGATGCTTTATTGTGAGTTCGTTCTCTCTTCAGAGCTGTTTCCTAAGGTTACCTTCAGTGTTCCTAGCTGGTGTGGGTGTATCTGTGTTGCTCCAAGTTCTGCCCTCTGTGAAGTGTGTCCTCACTTCCTGTCCCCGTCTATTTATATGGCTCTCCCGTGCCGCCTCTAGTGTTTGCTCAGTTGTATTGCATCTAGTTAACTTGTGATCACCACAGAGGGCAACTTTAAAAAAGAGTCCATAAACAATGGACAACCTCACAGAAGGCAGTGAAGACCTCAAGGAAGAGGCAACATTGGAGATCAGAGGAAGCAATAAGCCCTCAAGACAGAAGCAATGTCAGACACAGAGTTGGCACTGAAAGAAACCCCAGATGGGGAGTATGGAGAGAACCCAGGTAGTAGGCAACAGAAGACCTTAAAGGATTAAATGAAAAGCTGAAGGCAACAAGACTCAATTGCGTTCCTTCCCTTTGTATCGTAATGAGATGCTCCTTGGAAGTTGTGGCAATGAACTACAAGCAAACAGTAAAGCTGTAATCAGTCAGAAAGTAAGACAAGCCACAGCAGGAGAGCGAAGTGAATACAAAAGAGTTAGGTAAACTTACCTGAAAACTGCAGCAAGTAGGAAATGTATCAACGTTTTGTGACCCTGATCCAAGAAGGAGCCCAGCTACAACAGAGTCAAGAAAAGGGAAAAAAAAGCAAGCGCTGTGCCGAAGATGAAGTGGCCAGAAAATCTATCGAGGCCAAGAAGAAACCGTGCGACATTTAGAAGCTAGGGTAAGGGAACTAGAGTTAGAGCCAGAAGGAAAAATAGGGGGTTGAGAGAAAAAGCACAAGCAGAACCCAAGAACAGAGGTTATGGAATGGAACGCGAGTAGAGCCAAGGAAATCCCATTGTAATGGAGGCTATCAGTTTGTGATGAGTGAGAGAAATGCTAGCCAGAGTGAAACGCACCAAAGATGTGACCCATGGCATTCATGTAGGACATCCTATAACCATCTGCTGCAAGAGTCGTTCGGAATTCATGAAAAATAAATTGATCACTTAAAACAGGATTTGTCCAAGAAGGAATCTGAACTCCTTGTCTTACAAACCAAGCTTGAAACATTAAACAATCAAAATTCAGACTGGAAACAACACATTGAGTTCTCAAAAAATCACTCCCTGACAAAGAATAGAGAGCTGCCATACTTCAAACAGAATACCAAGATTGCCTCACTGGAGAGAAATATTAGGGATTTAGAGGATGCAATTTCAATGCTGAAGATGAATGGAGCTTCGAATAGGGAAGACCAGGATGAGGAGCTTAAGCAGTTGGAAGTTTATAAAGGGCCATTATTAGGAATTATTTGGAGATCCAATTGAATGATCAGCTACCAGTCATGTGGCAAAAACAAATGAGCTTGAGAAATTGGCATTCTGCAGAATGGCAGAAACTGTCCAGTGTTTGAGGATGCTGCAGAGGACATAGCTGTGGACTAATCCTGAGGAAAAACACAACTGTTGGGACAAGTTAGCAATTCGAGAGAATTGTTCAATAAGCATAACAAGAAGAAGGAAGAAATGTTGAACTTAGAAGTGAAGTTCGATGCAACCACAACAAGAGGAACGTGGCAATGGCCCAAAACAGCATGAGAAGGGAGCAATCATTATCAAATGTTGTTGGAAGAGAATATTGCCGTCACCTTAAAAGAAACTCCGAGACGGATAAACTGAATGGATTACAAAAGCAGAACGAGGGACTAGAGAATGGTTGTCATCCTTTTCGGCAAGAGAAAGTTGTTATGGCCAAAAGAAAGCCAGTGATCGATGAAGAACACCATTCAGTAACAGAGTAATGTCAGTGGAATTTTGTGCAAAGAGCTAGAATGGAACACCGTTTCCATGAGGCAAATGGATGAAGAGTAAAATTAGCATGGTAAAATTAGCACAGGGGCAGCACGGTAGCACAAGTGGATAACACTGTGGCTTCACAGCGCCAGGGTCCCAGGTTCTATTCCCCGCTGGGTCACTGTCTGTGAGGAGTCTGCACGTTCTCCCCGTGTCTGCGTGGGTGCTCCGGTTTCCTTTCACAGTCCAAAGACATGAAGGTTAGGTGGATTGGCCTTGATAAATTGCCCTTGGTGACCAAAAAGGGTTTGGAGGGGTTATTGGGTTGCGGGGATAGGGTGGAAGTGAGGACCTAAGTGAGTCAGTGCAGACTCGATGGACCGAATGGCCTCCTTCTGCACTGTATGTTCTATGTTCTAGCACATGCTGAGAAGAAGGATCAGAAACCATGGGGAACTGCTGAAGCATAGGACGCAGACAAATCAGCTCTCAACTGAGTGAGAGTTTGGGAAGGCAACAGTTGGGAAACAAGCATTCAAATATTTTTCCACAAACATTCAAACCCTCCACCACCGACAAAACAGTGGCAATCGTATGTACCACCTTCAAGATGCACTGCAGTAATTCACCAAGGTTCCTCAGACAGCATCTTCCAAACCCATGACCACTACCATCTAGAAGAACAAGAGCAGCAGATACCTTGGAATACTAACAGCTGGAGGTTACACCCCAAATCACTCACCACCCTGGGTTCCTTCACTGTCGCTGGAGCAACATCCTGGAACTCCCTAACAGCACAGTGGGTATACCTGCATCTCAAGGACTGCAGTGGTTCAAGAAGGCAGCTTGCCACCACCTTCTGAAGAGCAACTAGGGATGGGAAATTATTAATAATCTTTATTAGTGTCATAAGTAGGCTTATAACTAACATTGCAATGAAGTTACTGTGAAAATCCCCTAGTCGCCACACTTCACGTGTCTGTGTGAGTTTCCTCTCACAAGTCCTGAAAGACGTGCTTGTTAAGTGAATTGGACATTCTGAATTCTCCCTCAGTGTACCTGAACAGGCACTACTGGCCTAACCAGAGACGCCCGCATACCATAAATGAATATTTTTTTTAAAAGTTCAGTTGGAATGAATTCAGAAACAGGTTGCTGCAGAGAACTCTCTTAATACTGAGGGGCCACTTGGAGTTGTGAGTTCATCCAAGGGTGCTTCAGATAATTATCAAGAGGCAGGAAAGGAGTTGTTACAGAAATAGGTAAACTGACTGCGGGAGATGGAGCTGTAATGGGCTGAGACCAACTGCAACTGGTGCCAGAGTGAGAAAAACCTGGGGGTGGAGGAGGAAGCAAATGGATAGCTTAAAAAACTCCTCATGTCCATGTGTGGCATAACAAACACCTCATGCCCAAGCAGAAGATTGGTTGATGCAGTAGACTAAGGAAAGTGAGATGACATGCCAGAATAGGATCACTAAAATGGTCAATGGGAACAATAAGAATAGAAATGCTCAGCTGAGAAGAGATTTTATCATATGACCGAAGTACCAGAAACAAAGTATCATGACCATCACCTTCAAAAGTGACAGAGCGAGTTTGTGAATGAGGTGCCAAGACATAAGATTGCGTTGTATTGCGATCAGGATACCTGCATGCATTGCCGAGTAAGGTATTTGACAGAGAAAAGGATCAACAGAAGATTGGAGAGTGACACTGTCCAAAAAGTATGTAGTTCTTGTTAGTGCAGAGTCTAGGGCAGAACGTGGAAAGCAGCAAACCTTTATGGAATGGTTCCATGCAAGACTATATTTGGAACTGTGCATAGTTGAAACCTGCTAGTAGAAGTGTTATGTGAAATGCAAGCTTCAAGATCTCATCATTGAACAATCGCCACAAAGATTTATAAATGTCTAACTTGTATGTATAATGTTCATGTAAAGTTTGGGTTAGAACATAGAACAGTACAGCACAGAACAGGCCCTTCGGCCCTCGATGTTGTGCCGAGCAATGATCACCCTACTTAAACCCACGTAACCCGTATACCCGTAACCCAACAATCCCCCCCATTAACCTTACACTACGGGCAATTTAGCATGGCCAATCCACCTAACCCGCACATCTTTGGACTGTGGGAGGAAACCGGAGCACCCGGAGGAAACCCACGCACACACGGGGAGGACGTGCAGACTCCACACAGACAGTGACCCAGCCGGGAATCGAACCTGGGACCCTGGAGCTGTGAAGCATTGATGCTAACCACCATGCTACCGTGAGGCCCCTGGAGGTTGAGTAGATTAATTTTGAAGATTGTATAAAGAAGTTAATGAGGAAGGGTTATAGTGCATTGAAGTGTCTGTCTGTTTAGGACAGCACAGCAGAAGAGGGTCACCTGGCTCTGGGACCAATGAGGACCAAGAGCAGGTGATCACCCCAGAGGGTGAAGTCCCCTCCAGGGTGGAGTACATTAGGGAGCCATGTAGCAATGATGTAAAGATGTCCATGCCTCTGTACCATTGTTCCTTGTTAGCAATAAACTCTGTTTGTTTACAGGAAGAGCCTCCACCTCATCGTTGCCAGGCCACCACACTTGACAAAAAGGAAAATATGCTATCTCAAAATGCAGCCATAACCTAGATGAAGAAAATAAACTTCTTGTAAATAAACAGCCAGGCATTGCTCAGGGCAAAAGAAAGGTTTTTACAACTTCCATTTTAATCACTTCAATTGTTATAAATGGGATTAAGGGTCGCTAACTAAACACCTGTAATTGGGGACCTCTGAAACTATTGGCTCAATTTGTATCTGCCTCTTCTGCTGTGTGCAAGAAACAATGGGAAAGTAACATCTTATTTTAGCCTATGGGATTCTGAGAGCTGTAGCGATTCATCCTCCAATGCCAGCGAAATGGCTGATTTGCTTGTACCTCACTGACAAGCTGACTCAAACGGTGAAAAGATGATCGTTGACATGTATATAAATCTGATACTGAGGCTGCAGTATCCGTGTTAACCTTCGCTGTAAAAGTTAAAATAATGATCTTTATAAAGGTTGAACCTAAAATTTTGAATTTGTTACAGCACTGTACAATGATGAATGTAGGATTTTTTAATATAGATTGTGTTATATATATGTGTTGCAGTAATGTTATTAAACCATGGACTAATGTGTGTGTGTATATATATATATATATATAAATATTTGATACAGAATTTTTTTTAAATCCAGGCTTAACATACGGCAAGTGGTATATCTGCAAAAGCTGCAATTCAGATATCTTAAATGTGGGAGAGTCATTCATTTTAACTATTCACCTGTTTACAAACAAATGCCTAATGGAACTTTGTTATGATTGCCGGAAATTCTCTGGAGAGCAGATAATTTGAGATATTGGGCAGGATTCTCTAATAATGCGGCTATGTCCTCATGCCAACGTGAAAAGCGGCGGCAACCACACCAGCGGCAACGGTGCCCGATAATGGTGAATGCTCCCCTTCCTAGGGGGCTAGGTTGGCGTCGGAGTGGTCACCGCAGCTCCAGCTAGCGCGGAACGGCCCGCGTGAGTTCACACATGCACGGATCGGTCGATGTGATTCCGCGCATGCGCGCTATGGCCGCCATATTTCCACGCGTGCGCGGGGGTTCCCTGCTCCATGCTGACGCCCCCGTGCAATATGGCGGAGCCCCCATGGAACCAGCCGCCCAATGATTGGTAGGCTCCGATCGCAGGCCAGGCCTCCGTGGCCCCCCCCCCTCCCCTCCACGACGGCACCCGCAGACGCACCTTCCAGGTCCCGGCGTGTGAAACGTGAGTGACCCACGCCTGCGGGACTCGGTGAAACTCGTCGGCCACTCGGCCCATCGGGGCCCGGAGGGGGTCCGCTGTCAACGGCCCCCGACAGGCGCGGCGGGAATCCCGCAGGCGCCCGAGAATTGGCGCCGGAGAATGGGGAAACCGGCGTCGGGGCGGAGGGGCGCGAATCCCAGAGCCGGGTCGGAGAATCCCGGCCATTGTATTTAGACTTGGAACAGCTGATCCTGGGACCTCTGAGTAGGATAAAGATGATGTAATTAATGGGAGGAGCCATGTCTGTCTGCAGTTTTGTAGTTTGATAGAGGTTTTGCAGTCTGCTAGGAGTTTGTATATATAAATGATTTTGTATATATAAATGATTGCTGTTCATAGAATATATAAATGATTTGGAGTAAAATGTAACTGGTCTGATTAGTAAGTTTGCAGACGACACAAAGGTTGGAGGATTTGCGGATAACGATGAGTACTGCCTGAGAACACAGCAGGATTTAGATCGTTTGGAGACTTGGGCGGAGAGAAGGCAGATGGAGTTTAATCCGGACAAATGTGAGGTAAATCATTTTGGAAGGTCTAATGCAGGCAGGGAATATAGAGTGAATGGTAGAACCCTCAAGAGTATTGACAGTCAGAGAGATCTAGGTGTACAGGTCCACAGGTCACTGAAAGGGGCAACACAGGTGGAGAAGGTAGTCAAGAAGGCATACGGCATGCTTGCCTTCATTGGCCGGGCCATTGAGTATAAGAATTGGCAAGTCATGTTGCAGCTGTATAGAACCTTAGTTAGGCCACACTTGGAATATAGTGTTCAATTCTGGTCGCCACACTACCAAAAGAATGTGGAGGCTTTAGAGAGGGTGCAGAAGAGATTTACCAGGATGTTGCCTGGTATGGAGGTCATTAGCTATGAGGAGCGGTTGAATAAACTCGGTTTGTTCTCACTCGAATGATGGAGGTTGAGGGGCGACCTGATAGAGGTCTACAAAATTATGAGGCGCATAGACAGAATGGATAGTCAGAGGCTTTTTTCCCAGGGTAGAGGGGTCAATTACTAGGGGGCATAGGTTTAGAGGAGATGTACAAGGCAAGTCTTTTACACAGAGGGTAGTGGGTGTCTGGAACTCGCTGCCGGAGGAGGTGGTGGAAGCAGGGACGATAGTGACATTTAAGGGGCATCTTGACAAATACATGAATAGGTTGGGAATAGAGGGATATGGCCCCAGGAAGTGTAGAAGATTTTAGTTTAGATGGGCAGCATGGTTTGCAAGGGCTTGGAGGGCCGAAAGGCCTGTTCCTGTGCTGTACTTTTCTTTGTTCTTTTCTTCTTTGTTCTTTTTAAGTTGAGCAACAGTTTTACCAAATGCTGTCAGTTTGAGCAGGACTCTGACAGGCAGAAGGATTGCTGGCTGTCCCTGAAAGGGTCTCTCCCTCTTATTCTCTTTCTAAGCAGTCTTTCCAAGAAAGCCCTATACAAATATACAGCAAGGAACCCAGTGTTTGCCAACTTTATTTATAAGTGGCTTTTGATCTGCAATGGGCTTTGCTTAATCCGAAATCAAGAAGGTATAAGTTAAAATTAATGTATTTCCCTAGTTTTTTTAAGAACTGTTTAATTGTTACTTAAAAAGGTATTTTCTTTAATGTTAATATGGTTACTCCTCTGTTAATAATTTATTTTAATATAAAAGATCTTGTGGGATGCATGGTGGCGCAGTGGTTAGCACTGCTGCCTCGTGCCACTGAGGACCCGGATTCGATCCCGGCCCCGGGGTACTGTCCGTCTGAAGTTTGTACATTCTCCCCGTGTCTGCATGGGTCTCACCCCCACAACCCAAAAATATGTGCAGGGTCAATGGATTGGCCACACTAAATTGCGCCTTAATTGGAAAAAATAATAAAATAAAAAAATATAAAAGATGCCTAGTTGATGGATATAGATAGGGTAGGAGAATTGGCCAAAATTTGGCAATTTCTTTCTTTATTCATTCAGGGATGTGGGCATCGCTGGCTGGGCCGAATTGCCCTTCAATTGAATGGTTTGCCATTTCATGAGGATTTAAGAGTCAACCACATTGTTTTGGGTCTGGACCAGGACAGACCAGGTAAGGCAGTAGATTTCATGGGACTTCCGTTGGCGGCCAATAACATAAGCGGCCGCACACAGGATGACTCCGATTCGGGAACGAAGATTTTGGCAATTTAAACCTCGATAACGGGTCGTCTCTGGTGGGGAATAAGGTGCAAAAGTTGTAGAATAGTGCTGTTCAACAGTACTGTTGTGCCACTAACTTATTGGACCCAGCAGAAATAACTCAAAATCTCGGCCCAAAAAGTGGAGGGAACTCTAGGCACGGCAATGTCTGACAAAATGGCGGCAGCGGGAGAAGGATCGATGCCTGAGGGATGCTCGGACAGAACGGTTAATGGCTTTTATTAAGAACAAACTCTGACACTAGAGAAAGGAAATGCAAGTGGACTGGTCAATGGCCATCGAGGGTGCAGTAACGCCTTTGCAGGTAACAATGAACCGCGTTGAAAAGTGCCTCGTGGCGCAAGGAGCAAAGCTGAGAGAGGTGGAGGCTGTGGTCTCCGATCAAAGTGACTAGGTTGTGTCCCTGAGGTGGAGATGGGAACCCTGGGGGAACCTATGTGAATCACTCAAGGCTAAGGTCAAGGAGCACGAAAATAGGTCCAGACAGCAGAATCGTGGGGTTGCCAGAAGGCATGGAGTTACCAGTGCCACAAAGTATGTACCAAAGAGGTGGTGGGCAAGGAGTGTTGGAAAGGACCCCAGAAGTGTATAGGGAGCACAGGTCCTTCAGGGAAAGGCCGAGAGCAGGGAACCGTCGCGGGCGATGATTGTGCGGATGCACAAATATCTGGAAAAGATATCTTGCAATGGTCCAAAGAGAAACATGATTGCGAATGGGAAGGGAACTGGATTTGCATTTACCAGGACAGAGGGGCAGAGCTAGCAAAGGGACGTGCGGGCTTCAGCAAGTCTGAGAAAGTCCTATTCCAGAAGGAAATTTGATTTGGGGTTTTACACCCTGCGAAACTGTGGGTACAATTGGTGTTTGCAATCAGAGGGTTGAGGAGTTCTTTGGATCCTGATTGTCGTTGATAGTTGTTTCTTCAAGTTGCCTTTTCTCTTTCAAGTTACAGGTTCATAAGGTTTGTATGAGGGCACTTGCCCCCTCCGCCGTCTGTGGAATCCGGGGCACGGTAGCACAGTGGCCAGCACAGCTGATTCACAGCTCCAACGTCCCAGGTTTGATTCCCGGTTTATGTCACTGTCTGTGCAGAGTTTGCACTTTTTCCCCTGTGTCTGTGTGGGTTTCCTCCAGGTGCTCCGGTTTCCTCCCACAGTTCAAAGACGTGCCCGTTGGTGGATTGGCCATGATAAATTGCCCTTTATGTCTAAAAAGATTGGTTGGAGTTACTGGGTTACGGGGATAGTGTGGAAGTGTGGCCTTGGGTAGGGTGCGCTTTCCAAGGGCTAGTGCAGGCTCGATGGGCCGAATGGCCTTCTTCTGCACTGTAAATTCAATGGAGAAGATGAGGCAGTGGTGGGGAGAGGAGGGTGCAGAGTGGGTTACGATGGAAAATGAGTCCTGCAGGGGATCCAGCCTGAGAGCCTTGGTGACAGCCCCTCTGCTGTTTGCCCCAGGGAAGTACTGGGAGAGCTCAGTGGTGCAATCAACAGTTAAGTTATGGAACACTTCAAATTGGAGGCGCTTCAAATTGGAGGGGATATTGATGTTGAGCCACAGGTTTAAGCCTGGGGAGATAGGTAGGATGTTTAGAAAATGGAGGGAGGTGGGACTGGAGAAGGTGAGGGACCTGTACCTGGAAGGTCAATTCGCAAGTTTAGATGAGCTACAGGAAAGGTTTGAGTTGCCAAGAGGGAATGAGTTTAGGTACCTGCAGGTACAGGACTTTGTAAGAAAGAAAAAAGAGTGGGGGTTGTTTCCCATGCTGCCTGGGTATACTCTACTGGAGCAATTGATAGACGAGCCTGGAAAGGGCAAGATTGAGGACATATATGGGTTGCTCGTGAGCTAAAGGGTCCAAGTGGCAAAAGGTTAAATCAAGTTGGAGGAGGAGCTGGGGGAGGAAATAGATTGGAGTCTGTGGTGCGAAGCTATGCATAGGGTGAATGCCACTTCTTGGGCGCGGATGAGCCTGATCCAGTTTACGTCTGTGCACAGAGTGCACATGACTCGTGCGGGTTCTTTCATGGGGTGATTGACGTGTGAAAAATATGGGCGTGGGCCGGCGAACCATGTGCACATGTTCTGTGGGTGTGAGAAGCTGGTAAGTGGTGTTTGGGACATTGTCTAAGATTACAGGGGTAGACACCAGGCTTGACCCAATGGTGGTGATTTTTGAGGTCTCGGAGATGCTGAAGCTGATGGAAGGGAAAAAGGCTGATGTTATTGCTTTTACTTCCATTATTGCCCGGCAGAGGATTTTATTAAATTGAAGGGCCGACACGCCACCAGGAGTGGCAGCCTGGTTCAGGGACCTGTATGACTTTCTATTTTTGGAAAAAGATCACGTTTGAGTTCAGGGGGTTGGAGGAAGGATTTGAGATACGTTGGGGATTGTTCATGACTGTTTGAAGATCTGTACGGCGCGGGGAGTGGGTGGGTAAGGGTACATAGAACATAGAACATTACAGCGCAGTACAGGCCCTTCAGCCCACGATGTTGCGCCGTCCTGTGAAACCCCTCTAAAGTCCCTCTACACTATTCCCTTATCGTCCATATGCCTATCCAATGACCATTTGAATGCGTTTAGTGTTGGCGAGTCCACTACTGTTGCAGGCAGGGCATTCCACGCCCTTACTACTCTCTGAGTAAAGAACATACCTATGACATCTGTCCTATATCTATCTCCCCTCAATTTAAAGCTATGTCCCCTCGTGCTGGACATCACCATCTGAGGAAAAAGGCTCTCACTGTCCACCCTATCTAATCCTCTGATCATCTTGTATGCCTCAATTAAGTCACCTCTTAACCTTCTTCTCTCTAACGAAAGCAGTCTCAAGTCCTTCAGCCTTTCCTCATATGATCTTCCCTCCATACCAGGCAACATTCTTGTAAATCTCCTCTGTACCCTTTCCAATGCTTCCACATCCTTCCTATAATGTGGAGACCAGAACTGCACACAATACTCCAAATGCGGCCGCATCAGAGTTTTGTACAACTGCAACATGACCTCATGGCTCCGAAACTCAATTCCTCTACCAATAAAAGCTAACACACCGTACGCCTTCTTAACAACCCTCTCAACCTGGGTGGCAACTTTCAGGGATCTATGGACATGGACACCGAGATCTCTCTGCTCGTCCACACTACCAAGAATCTTACCATTAGCCCAGTACTCTGCCTTTCTGTTATTCCTTCCAAAATGAATCACCTCACACTTTTCTGCATTAAACTCCATTTGCCACCTGTCAGCCCAGCTCTGCAGCTTATCTATGTCCCTCTGTAACTTGTAACATCCTTCTGCACTGTCCACAACTCCACCGACTTTAGTGTCATCTGCAAATTTACTCACCCATCCTTCTACGCCTTCCTCCAGGTCATTTATAAAAATGACAAACAGCAACAGCCCCAAAACAGATCCTTGTGGCACACCACTAGTAACTGGACACCAGTCAGAGCATTTCCCATCAACCACCATTCTTAGTCTTCTATCAGCTAGCCAATTTCTGATCCAAACTGCTAAATCACCCTGAATCCCATGCCTCTGTATTTTCTGCAATAGCCTACCGTGGGGAACCTTATCAAACGCTTTACTGAAATCCATATACACCACATCAACTGCTTTACCCTCATCCACCTGTTTGGTCACCTTCTCGAAGAACTCAATGAGGTTTGTGAGGCACGGCCTACCCTTCACAAAACCATGTTGACTATCTCTAATCAAAGTATTCCTTTCCAGATGATTATACACCCTATCTCTTATAAACCTTTCCAAGACTTTTCCCACAACAGAAGTAAGGCTCACTGGCCTATAGTTACCGGGGTTATCTCTACTCCCCTTCTTGTACAAGGGGACAACATTTGCTATCCTCCAGTCCTCTGGCACTATTCCTGTAGACAAAGATGACTTAAAGATCAAAGCCAAAGGCTCAGCAATCTCCTCCCTAGCTTCCCAGAGAATCCTAGGATAAATCCCATCCGGCCCAGGGGACTTATCTATTTTCACACTTTCCAGAATCGCGAACACCTCCTCCTTATGAACCTCAAGCCCTTCTAGTCTAGTAGCCTGTATCTCAGTATTCTCCTCGACAACTTTGTCTTTTTCCTGTGTGAATACTGATGAAAAATACTCATTTAGCACCTCTCCTAGCTCCTCGGACTCTACGCACAATGAGATAAAATTGTATAAACTGTATGTTGATTGTTTCGTTGATTTATTAATGTTCTTTTTAATACGTTTACAATAAAATACATTTTTAAAAAGAAGGAAGGCAGATGTCCTTCCCTGAAGGGCTTTGATTGACCAGATGAGTTTTTACATCAATCGTCATCATTGGACTTTTAATTCCAGATTTAAAGAAAAAAATAATTCAAATTTCACCATCTGCTGTTCTGGAATTTGAACCCAGGTCCTTGGAGAATTGTCCTGAGTTTCTGGATTACTAAGTGACCATAGCATCACACAACCACCTCCCCAGATGGAGTTTAATGTGGATAAGTGTGAGGTTATTCATTTTGGCTGAAAAAATAGAAAGGAAAATTATTATCCAAATGGAAAGCAGATTCAAAATGCTTCTGGGTAGAGGGATCTGGGCGTCTTTGTTCATGAATCGCAGAAAGTCGGTTGCAGGTACAGCATGTAATTAAAAAAGAAATGGAATGTTAGCGTTCTTGTCAATTTGTAGGCAGAGGGTCCCGAGGTGCTCGTTGATGCTGACTGAAAGCTCCGAGATTCGCTTGACGAGTTCATTCTTGATGACGAAACCAATTCCATTGGGCCTTGGCTGATCCTTGGATTTTCCTTTCCAGAGGTAGGTGTAACCACCGCCATCTTCCCTCAGCTGCCCTTCACCTGCTCTATGGGTCTTTTGAAGGACAGCGACATCAATGTTGAAGTGCCTGAGTTCGCAGGCAACAAGAGCAGTTCTCCATTCCTGTTGATTGTTTTGCTCATTACCCATGAGGGTTCGTCCATTCCACGTTCTGAAATTGAGCTTAACTTTGATTTTCTGACCACAGGTAGACAAGCCTGCTGGATGCGGCTTTCCAGTCAGGTTGGACACTGAACAGACTATTTTCAGGGCACCTTTTCTAACCCATTCCCCATGCGGTATGAGCAGAATGGATCCTGAAGAGGGCTGCTGAAACACTCTCCTGTTCCTTTTCGAAGAGCGAGCTGACTGAACCAAATTCCACTGCCTACATGCTGGTCCAAAGTGAGGGACTTCCAGATCTCACGGTCCTGCCCCGTCATCTCACACTGATCGCCCTGAGCTTGCCTGTGTGGGTGGGGGGGGAGGGGGGGGGGGGGGGGGGGGGGGGGGGGGGGGGGGGGGGGGGGGGGGGGGGGGGGGGGTTTGCTGGTTTCCTCTAGGTAAATGCCTGGTGTGTGACATCTTTTAATGTGGGTATGCCATTGCACATTAGCAGTCACACTGTCTGTGACAGATGCTAGATTGAGTTCCAGTGGTGGGGGAACCTTGACGACTGGGGATCTCCCTACTGCTGTAGTGGAGAGCAATGCTGTTGGGAGTCTTAAGCTGCTAGCAGGGTCACTCATGATAGTAAGGTCGGAAGGGAGGAGCCAGACAAATCACAATCCAAAACAAGTCCTCAATGGCGGATCGGGCGAAAGATACTGGTATCAACTGCTGCGATGCAATATATGAAATATGGAGATGCTGGATTTATTCTTTTGTAGTCATCCTTACTTTGTTCTTTGGGCACCTCAAATGTCCGGAGACATTGGCTGAAGTGCTGTTTATCACTAATTTCATGTCTCTTCTCTCTATTATACCCACCCTTCCAATACTGTACCTGAATGCCAATGGAGTATTTACTTCCGAATGAGACAATGAACCCAAAACCGTCTCACTCAAAGATGTGAGTGTTATCACTGAGTCATGGCTGACAATGCGAATCATGGTGTTCAACAATGTGAAAGTAAAGAAAGTGAACATTCCAGTCAGCCTAGGCCTACTAAAACCAACAGATCACTGTGATATGGGCAAGAGCATTTGAGAGCACATTGTCATCCTCCCTCTCAGAGATGATGAAAGGTACAGAATACCCAAAACATGAGATGGGAAGAAAGTATTTTTTAATTTAAAAAAAAAAAGAATGTTCAACGTTAACCTGAGAACACCAGGCAATTCAATAAATCAAAAATGCAATCATAACAAAACGCACATTGCCTTTGGCATCTTAGTTTGAGTTCAGCCAATAGATGAATGACCAGAAAAACAAATTGTCTGCCTCAAAATCTACTTCATTATGAACACAATATAATTTTATGGATCTGATGTGGCTGAACTCCCAAACAAAGATATATGCACAATCCCTCAGGTCTTACTGATTTCCGATATTGGGTTATGCGTTTGGATTTTTCTGAAAAGTTCTCCGCTATGCTTAATGCACTTGAGAACTGCCCAGGAGGGGAATGCTGCCAATCAAATGTTGCTGAGAGAAGACTTGAGAAGTGCTGACGGTCGGAGCAATAAATATAAAAGTTAGAAGATAAAATGAAGCTTGCCACATTCCCCCTGCCCCCACCCTTCCTGTGAAACCTGAATTAATTTCTCTACTTCTGTGTCCTTTGGCATGTATTTGATGGACAATTGCTTTCACTCCATGTTAATGGTCTCTACTGTGCTTCCCACATGTTTGCATTGAATAAGAAGGTGATTTTAATTTAACATTTGATGGGTTCCTGCGAGTGCCTCAAACTAATTCTATTTTGTGCATCAGCACTGAAATTAATCTAAAATCTTCTGATCACAGCCATCTCAATGAATTCAAATCTATAATTCTTGAATCTTGAAGCATTTCTCGGAGACACCCATGGGAGAATGGGTGGTTTTGCATGATTTTGTTTAGTGCTAGGCCCCCCCTCCACCCCTCCCCCAACCCCATTAATAGTTGAGTGCAAATGCATTAGCAACCTGCATAAATGGCACAGCCAGCAATTCGGATAGCAGACTCTTGAGCTGCTCATCCCCACAGGTTATTACAGATTATCATTATGTGTACAGTATAATACCCCAGGCTTTTCAACCAAATTTGCTCAACTGAAGGAGTGATATTTTGACTAATAATTTATGCAAACACATCATTTGACTCCTTTGAGTGAATTTAAAGGTCAAAGCCACCATGTTAATTTTGTAGCTGTCCATGTGTATTACTTTCCAACCAGATTGCAAATTTAGTATAATGTATTAAAATGTTAAACTAAGATCCCAGCTCTCACAATGTTTAATTCAATTTACATCTGATTGTGCTCAGAACAATGTTGCTATAACAGGTTATACTTGCCATTGATATTCCCAGGGCAGGCAGGCTAAACTAAAATACCTCCTGGAGATGAATCCTACACACCTAATGAAGATGAAAGTCTCTTCTGGTTGCAGACTACATGTAGTGAGTTTGATCAATCTCAGGCAATATTACAATACTTTCTATCATTTGGTACAAATTGGAAATCTTGGAGAACCTGTAAGGTTGGTTAATTTGCAGCACTTACTGTCTTGAATTCTTTCCCACTCCTTTCCTTTTGCTGTTTTTTTCTTAAGAATGTAACTTTCAAAATACATTGTGTTTAATTTTCCTGCTGTCCACTTCAGAAGTAAATATTGGGTATACATTGATTGAAAAGTCACCTATAAAGAATATTTGTTTAAATTCTCAGTTGCCCCTGAATTTTCTTCCCTTCAAGGTATGATTGACATTATTGTATGGACCCCTAGTACCTTACACAAGTGAAATTCTTAATATGATAATGTAGGGTAACATATTTCCATGGATTGAAGGCTGGTTGGCTAACAGGAAACCAAGAATAGGTGATAATTTTCTGGTTGTGGTGAGTGCTGTCCCACAGGGATCAGTGCTGGACCTCAACCTTTTACAATTTATATGAATGACTTGGATGAGGGGACCAAAGGTATGGTTGCTAAATTTACTAATGAGGCAAAGATTGGTAGGGAAGTAAAATGAGAAGAGTGCATAAGGAGGTTACAAAGGGATACAGAAAGGTGAAGTGAGTGGGCATATCATGTGAGAAAACGTGAAACTGTCGATTTTGGCAGGAAGAAACACATTAATTAAGTGGTGACAGATTGCACAGCACTAGGTGAATTGCCAAAGGTAAGTATGCAGGTACTGCATGCAATTAGGAAAGATAATAGAATGTTATTGTTTATTGCAAGGGGATTTGAGTACATTGAAACATAGAAAATAGAAGCAAGGCATGGTGGCCTCACAGCACCAGGGACCAGGGTTTGATTCCAACCTTGGGTGACTGTCTGTGTGGCGTTTGCACGTTCCCCTTGTGTCTGTGTGGATTTCCTCCTGGTGCCGCACAACCCAAAGATGTGCAGGTTAGGTGGATTGGCCACGCTAAATTGCCCCTTTGTGTCCAGAGATGTGCAGATTAGGTTGCGGGGATAGGACGAGGGTGGAGCCTAGATGGAGTACTCTTTCAGAGGTTCAATGCAGACTTGATGGGCCGAATGACCGCCTTCTGCACTGTAGGAATTCTATGGAATAGATCATTTGGCCTATCGAGCTGAAATACAAAAGTAGGGAGGTTATGCTTCAGTTATAAAAGATATTGGTGAGAACCCATTTGGAGTACTGTGTACAGTAACGGTCTCCTTTAAGGTAGTATGCAACTGTATTGGAAGCAGTTCAGATAAGGTTTACTAAACTGGAATCGGTAGGTTGTCTTATGAGGAAAGGTTGGAGAGGCTAGTTTGTAATTTTTCTGCGGGAATTCCCTGACCGTCTTTGCATTTCTTCCTACGCCATTGGTCTTCTATTCATGGTAGGTGCCTGATGGGTCAGTTTGATACAGTTTCGGAGTTCCATCAGTCACAATCAGTGATGTATCCGCTGGAGTTTAGAAGAGTAAGAGGCGACTTGATGGATTGAAACATATAAGATCTGAGGGGGCCTAAAAGGTGGATGTGGAAAGGATGTTTCCTCTTGTGGAGTAATCTTGAACTAGGGGTCACTGTTTAAAAGACTGAAATGAGGAGAAACCTTTTCACTCCGGGTCATGAGTTTTTTTGCATTCTCTTTCTCGAAGGCAGTAGTAGCAGAGTTTTTGAATATTTTTTAATGCAGAGATAGATAGGTTCTTGATAAGCAAGGGGGTAAAAGATTAAAGGGGGCAGGTGGAAATGTGGAGTTCACGTTGCAATCGGATTAGCTGTGATGTTATTAAATGGTGGAGCAGGGCCGAGTGGCCTACTCCTCCTAATTCACATGTTTGTATGTAACTATCTCAAAAGTTAATGTTGGCAAGCTGTTTGATTGCAGGGCACAACAGCAATGAACATTCCAGGAGCACAGCAAGAAGTATTACAACACCAGGTTAAAGTCCAACAGGTTTATTTGGAATCACTAGCTTTTGGAGCACTGCTCCTTCCTCAGATGAGTCACTTCTTACTGTGTCCACCCCAGTGCAACGCCAGCATCTCCACATCATGGCTTCCAGGAGCAGGCACTAGATAGCGACTAGAAACAGAATTCCTGGCAATCTTTGTCCCCTCCCAAAACTTAAACTCAACAGGAACCTTAGCTGAGGCCACTTGATTCTGCATCAATTAAGAATTGAACAGGACGCTACGGGTTGTGTGATTCAGTACCACATAAAACAGTGCACCTTATGACAATGTACCACAGGCCATCTTTCAACCAACTGAAAACCTAGACACTGGCAATATCATTGATGTAATTAGGTGACTCACCGACTAAAAATTCATCAAACAGGAGGGACCTTTGACAAGTTACTACATGTTTTTTGTTCTCCCTTTTGTCAGCTGGGAGAGGCGTCGAACAACTTGCAGTGCCATCAACTTGCTCTTCATCTCTCGAAAATCAATCTGTTAATCCAGTTTTGTCCTGACTGTTTCTGCTCTTTTCTGATTTGACCTTATCCCGACCACACTGTGGTGACAGTTCCCAGGGTTCTCACATTCATCTCATCTTTTTGATTTATTCCATTACTCAGAACTAGATCCGGTCCTGTTAACTACGCCTCAAGAGCAGAGGAGACACAGAGGGGCTTTGATCGAGATGTCTAAAATGATGAATGGCTTTGACAGGGCACATAAATAGAAGCTGTTTCCAATCAATGACCAGAAGGCACAGATTTCAGGTCATTGACAAACGATCCAGAGGCAGTGTGAGGAAAAATAGTTTTACACAACGAGAGGTTAGGATTTGGACTGTGTTGTCTAAGAGGCTGGTAGACACCTGGTAAATAGTAGCCTTCAAAGGGGAACTGGATAAATACTTGAAGGAGAGACAATTATGGAGAAATGGGGAATGAGCTGGAGAGTGGGATTAACTGGATTGCTTTTTGAAGGAGCCTGTGCAGATTTAATTGTCGAATACCCTCTTCCTATGCTGCACTAATATGTGATACTATCTGACACCGTCTAGTTTATGCATTCAACTGGAGTTTTGATATTCCTGCCAGCTTTCAATCTTCCCCATTGAGAAGCCCTTGCTAATTTCTCGGGATTGAATTGTGTGTGTACTCCAGTTCACTTCTCTCTCTTCTCCCTTCCCTGTATACCTGCAGGCGTATTGGTTGAAGTTTTTGGAAAGGAAAGATTGGAACAAAATCTCTTTGCTCATAGCCATTTAATTAAAAAAATTAAACTGTTACCATTTTCTATTTTCCAAGTGATTTGCATTTTCACATTAATGATATGCTTCAACAAATTCTATTGGTGCTGAGATACACGTAGTACTTTACTGGTGAAGCACAGTGATTTATGCATCTGGAATGATGCTGTAACAGCATTGAATTAGCAATTCTGACATTCAAATAGCTATTAATTTGAAAGTTTGAAATATAAAGGCCAGGATTCTCTGTTTGAGAGACAAGTGCTGATGCCAGGACTGAATCTCATGACTTCCACATTGACGAAAGCGATGCCGGTCCCTGAGTGATTCAGGACATGTTAATAGGCTAGCACCGGTGCAACATGGAACAATTCCAACCAACGCTGCTATCTGATTCGTCAGGATCAGGATGGACAATGGAGAGCCTCTGCAGTCGCATATAAGCACCCCACTCCCCACACACACCAACATGATGCCATACTGAAGAGCGGCCTTGAATTCGTAGATGCAGAGCTGAAGACATTGTTGGATGCCGTGGAAGCGAGGTGGTACACCCTGTTCCCCAGAGTGGGAAGGAGGCTGAAGCAGCAGACATAAAACGGGCCAGGGCGCAGGTGGCAGAGACTGTGAGAGCCATGGGCCCCACTGCCAGGACCAGACAGCAGTGCAGGAGGAAGCCGCACAACCTCAGGGCAGTTTGAATCAGCCACCACTTCCATTCCACCCCCCCCCCCCCCCACCCCACCCCACCACCCCAACGCACCCAGCAGGTGGACTGGCAGGTAGCGCTGGGTGAGGGTGAGCTTAACCCCCAGGCCAGCCAGGATAAGTCACCTCCACCACCATGCCCCTGGCACCAATCCCCCCCCCCCATCCCAGGGGGTGATCGAACGCCACTTGCCAGCAGTCCGCATACACCCCACCCTGCACCAGATTCCAACATCTATATGTCCCGTTATGGCCAGGTGCCTACACACACAGGCCACCAGCTGCGGGACCCCTGTGTTGCCCACGTCCGAGTTTCTCACACTGTGCATCGTCTGCTCCCTCTTCCCAGGAGAAGGCCACCCACAAACGTAGGAAGAGAGAGAAGACCGGAGGGATCCTGCCGGATCTGTGGCCCCTCACCACCAAGAGCAGAGGGCGTTAAACCTGGTCGGTGGGCTCGGAGAGCAGGCAATCACCGAGACTGAGGTTGGCATTGGGAAAGCAAGTGAGCCCCCGATGGATTACGGTGTTCCTACATGTGTGGCTCCTGGATACAATCTGTTGATCGGGTGATAATTGGCCAGGTTGGATTCTCTTGCAAGACATACAGGACATACCTGGGCAATTTTCTACGTTGTCTGGTAGATGCCAGTGTTGTAGCTGTACTGGGACAGCATGGCTGAGGGTGAAGCTGCTTCTTGAACACAAGTCTTCAGTACTATTGTTGGAATGTTGTTATGGCCCATAGCCTTTTCAGTATGCAGTGCCTTCAGCCATTTCTTGATACCATGTGGAGTGAATCGATTTGGCTGAAAACTGGTATCTGTGATGCTGGGAATCTCCGCAGTAGGCTGAAATTGATTATCCACTCAGCATATCTGGCTGAAGATGGGTGCAAATGTTCCATCCTTATCTTTTGCACTGAGGATGGGGAAATTTGTGGAGCCTCCTCGTCCAGTTCGTTGCTTAATTGTCCACCACCATTCATGACTGGATGTGGCAGGAATGCAAAGCTTAGATCTGATCCTTTAGTTGTCGGTTCGCTTAGCTCTGTCTATCGCATGCTGCTTATGCTGTTTGGCATGCTAGCATTCCTGTGTTGGAGCTTCATCAGGTTAACATCACATTTTCAGGTATGCCAGGTGTTGCTCCTGGCATGCCCCCCTGTTCAAAAGAGCTTAATTCAAGAAGTGACTGTCATAATATCCGCTCATGTATATCATGAGATGCAGGCAGGCAGTGATTGACACACAGGATAACCAATGAACACACACAACACAGAACAACCAATCACCAGACAGGGCACCACCACTATAAAGCCCACAGCGCATTAAGGCTCACTCTCTCTCACAGGACACGGCCAGGGAGATAGTCGCAGTGCACATCATCACCATGTGGTAGAGAGCTAGTCTGGTCAAGCCAGTAGGAGGTTATCAGTTAGGTTAATAAAGTGTCAACCCACAGCAGATAATGCACATCAATCAACAGGTTCAATAAAACAGTGTTGGACCATCTCCTGTGTCGAAAGCCTGTTTTTCATTTTACTGCATCCAGTTGCAGTCTTGCAGGACCATGACTCCGACTGAACAACGGTATGCCCAGATCGAAAAGGAGTGCTTGGGTCTCCTGACAGGAATAGTCAAGTTTCATGACTATGTATACGGCCTGCCAAAGGTCACGGTGGAACCAGACCACAGGCCTTTAGTCCACATAATCCAAAAGGATTTAAATGACTTGACACTTCGGCTGCAGCGAATTATTTTTCGTCTCCGCCGATATGACTTTGAACTCGTCTACACACCGGGTAAGGAGCTGATTGTCGCGGATGCCCGATCCCGATCCGCCACCACTCTGTGAACAGGGCAACTTCATTCGCCACATTGAAGCACAGGTGCAGCTGTGTGCCAGCAACCTCCCAGCCACTGATGAACGAGTTATACAACTGCGCGAAGAAACTGCCAAAGATCCCCTACTGCAGTGCGTGATGAAGCACCTCGCCCATGGCTGACAAAAGGGGCAATGACCCCAGTTCTTCAACGTTAAGGACTAGCTGACAGTTGTTGAGGGGATCCTTCTTAAACTAGATAGAATCGTCATTCCCCAAAGCATGCAAAACATGGTGCTCAGGCAGATCCATGAGGGTTACCTGGGGGTCGAGAAATGTCGACACAAAGCTCGGCAGGCAGTTCACTGGCCTGGCATGTAGCCACCTGGGTTGGCCACTTCCCGATTCCAAAATGGAGGTCTGCTAAGAATGCAGGGAAATTCAGCCAGATACAGGGAAACAAGCAGGTACAAGGTTTCCTGTATATTAGGACTTGCAGAAACCCAGACAGAACTGAAACCAGTAACTATCTGCATATTAGTGAGCGATCCCCGGGAACAGTTGGAAACATTAAGAGCAATCAAGACCAAACCAGACTCCCCGGCACCAGTGGGAGCCAGGACAACGGAAGGCCAACGGACACATAGGAACCGCCCAGCGATCAGGGAACAGCTCCAGTATTGGAGAAATCGATTCAAATGATCAGAACTTAGTCCAATCAATTATAACCAAGTCCGGGGTCCGCCCAAAAGGGCGCGAAACCTCTGGGGACTATAAAATAGAGTCCCCACGTTCAATTCGATCTTCTTGGCAGCTCTCAAAGAACTCTTGACCGTGACTCTCAACAAGGAGAGACCTGCCTAGCAGCTGCACCAACCAAGTAAGTTCCAGTCAACGCACGTTACGAGATAGGCGCTCCTAACCATTAGTCCATACCAGCTGGAAGCCTGCAGACACAGAATCGAACGAAAGGCCATTGTTCCCCTGACCTGGTGGGCCATTTCCAAAGCTAAGTATAGGCCTTTCAGTGTTAGATATAGTCTAGTAAGTAGTGTTTTATGCATGAGTAGCGATTGACTGTGTATATAATAAATGTGTTTTGATTTGAAACTTACTAACTGGTGCATTGAGTTATTGATCAGCACTTGGCTTTGAACCTCGTGGTGGTATCATAAAGATACCTGGCGACTCTAGAGCAAGGTGATTAAACAGAGCAAATTAAGTAAAAACACAATTAGCAACAGGCATCAGCCAGGACATTGCCAACACAGTCCTCAACTGCACAACATAAGACCATAAGACCATAAGACCATAAGACATAGGAGCGGAAGTAAGGCCATTCGGCCCATCGAGTCCACTCCACCATTCAATCATGGTTGATTTCAACTCCATTTACCCGCTCTCTCCCCATAGCCCTTAATTCCTCGAGAAATCAAGAATTTATCAATTTCTGTCTTAAAGACACTCAATGTCCCGGCCTCCACCGCCCTCTGTGGCAATGAATTCCACAGACCTACCACTCTCTGGCTGAAGAAATTTCTCCTCATCTCTGTTCTAAAGTGACTCCCTTTTATTCTAAGGCTGTGCCCCCGCGTCCTAGTCTCCCCTGCTAATGGAAACAACTTCCCTACGTCCATCCTATCCAAGCCATTCATTATCTTGTAAGTTTCTATTAGATCTCCCCTCAACCTCCTAAACTCCAATGAATATAATCCCACGATCCTCAGACGTTCATCGTATGTTAGGCCTACCATTCCTGGGATCATCCGTGTGAATCTCCGCTGGACCCGCTCCAGTGCCAGTATGTCCTTCCTGAGGTGTGGGGCCCAAAATTGCTCACAGTATTCTAAATGGGACCTAACTAGTGCTTTATAAACCTCAGAAGTACATCCCTGCTTTTATATTCCAAGCCTCTTGAGATAAATGACAACATTACATTTGCTTTCTTAATTACGGACTCAACCTGCAAGTTTACCTTTAGAGAATCCTGGACTAGGACTCCCAAGTCCCTTTGCACTTTAGCATTATGAATTTTGTCACCGTTTAGAAAATAGTCCATGCCTCTATTCTTTTTTCCAAAGTGCAAGACCTCGCACTTGCCCACGTTGAATTTCATCAGCCACTTCTTGGACCATTCTCCTAAACTGTCTAGATCTTTCTGCAGCCTCCCCACCTCCTCAATACTACCTGCCCCTCCACCTATCTTTGTATCATCGGCAAACATGGCCAGAATGCCCCCAGTCCCGTCATCTAGATCGTTAATATATAAAGAGAACAGCTGTGGCCCCAACACTGAACCCTGCGGGACACCACTTGTCACCGGTTGCCATTCCGAAAAAGAACCTTTTATCCCAACTCTCTGCCTTCTGTCTGACAGCCAATCGTCAATCCATGTTAGTACCTTGCCTCGAATACCATGGGCCCTTATTTTACTCAGCAGTCTCCCGTGAGGCACCTTGTCAAAGGCCTTTTGGAAGTCAAGATAGATAACATCCATTGGCTCTCCTTGGTCTAACCTATTTGTTATCGCTTCAAAGAACTCTAACAGGTTTGTCAGGCACGACCTCCCCTTACTAAATCCATGCTGACTTGTCCTAATCCGACCCTGCACTTCCAAGAATTTAGAAATCTCATCCTTAACGATGGATTCTAGAATTTTGCCAACAACCGAGGTTAGGCTAATTGGCCTATAATTTTCCATCTTTTTTCTTGTTCCCTTCTTGAACAGGGGGGTTACAACAGCGATTTTCCAATCCTCTGGGACTTTCCCTGATTCCAGTGACTTTTGAAAGATCATAACTAACGCCTCCACTATTTCTTCAGCTATCTCCTTTAGAACTCTAGGATGTAGCCCATCTGGGTCCGGAGATTTATCAATTTTCAGACCTTTTAGTTTCTCTAGCACCTTCTCCTTTGTGATGGCAACCATATTCAACTCTGCCCCCTGACTTTCCTGAATTGTTGGGATGTTACTCATGTCTTCTACTGTGAAGACTGACGCAAAGTACTTATTAAGTTCCTCAGCTATTTCCTTGTCTCCCATCACTAGATTACCAGCGTCATTTTGGAGCGGCCCAATGTCTACTTTTGCCTCCCGTTTGTTTTTAATGTATTTAAAGAAACTTTTACTATCATTCCTAATGTTACTGGCTAGCCTACCTTCATATTTGATCCTCTCCTTCCTTATTTCTCTCTTTGTTATCCTCTGTTTGTTTTTGTAGCCTTCCCAATCTTCTGACTTCCCACTACTCTTTGCCACATTATAGGCTCTCTCTTTTGCCTTGATGCATTCCCTGACTTCCTTTGTCAGCCATGGCTGCCTAATCCTCCCTCTGATAACCTTTCTTTTCTTTGGGATGAACCTCTGCACTGTGTCCTCAATTACTCCCAGAAACTCCTGCCATTGCTGTTCTACTGTCTTTCCCACTAGGCTCTGCTTCCAGTCGATTTTCGTCAGTTCCTCCCTCATGCGCCTGTAATTACCTTTATTTAACTGTAAAACCTTTACATCTGATTCTACCTTCCTTCTTTCAAATTGCAGACTGAATTCTACCATATTATGATCACTGCTTCCTAAGTGTTCCCTTACTTTAAGATCTTTTATCAATTCTGGCTCATTACATAACACTAAGTCCAGAATAGCCTGTTCCCTCGTGGGCTCCATCACAAGCTGTTCCAAAAAGCCATCCTGTAAACATTCAATGAATTCCCTTTCTTTGGGTCCACTGGCAACATTATTTACCCAGTCCACCTGCATATTGAAGTCCCCCATGATCACTGTGACCTTGCCTTTCTGACATGCCCTTTCTATTTTGTGGTGCATTTTGTGCCCCTGGTCCTGACCACTGTCAGGAGGCCTGTACATAACTCCCATTATGTTTTTTTGCCTTTGTGGTTCCTCAACTCTACCCACACAGACTCCACATCGTCTGACCCTATGTCGTTTAGTGCTATTGATTTAATTTCATTTCTAATTAACAAGGCAACCCCGCCCCCTCTACCCACCTCTCTGTCTTTTCAATAGGTTGTAAATCCCTGGATGTTTAACTGCCAGTCCTGAACCCCCTGCAACCATGTCTCTGTGATGCCTACCACATCATACCTGCCAGTCACAATCTGGGCCACAAGCTCATCTACCTTGTTCCGTACACTGCGGGCATTTAAATATAGCACCTTTAATTCCCTATTGACTGTCCCTTTTTGTTTTCTTAGTGTGGTGGACCTTGGTTTACTGAGCCTTTCCATACACTGTGTCATATTTTGTGAGATGGGGACTATCGTAAACATGCCAGAAATTTCAACCAGCTCAGCCCAAGGAAACGCTGCAACAGCACAAGATTGTGACCTCTCCATGGTCCAGGGTGGGGATAGACCTCTTTCACGCCAATGGGCGTGATTACGTGCTCCTGGTCGACTACTTCTCCAACTACCTGGAAGTGGTGAAAATGTCGGACCTCACGTCCAAGTCCGTCATCAAAGCCTGCAAAGAGACGTTTGTGAGGCATGAGTCACGGTAATGACTGACAACAGTCCATGTTTCTACAGCCAAGAGTGGTCCGACTTTGCACGATCCTACCACTTCAGTCATATCACATCCAGTTATCATTACCCGCATTAATGAAAATGAAATGAAATGAAAAAAATGAAAATCACTTATTGTCACGAGTAGGCTTCAATGAAGTTACTGTGAAAAGCCCCTAGTCGCCACATTCCAACGCCTGTCCGGGGAGGCTGGTACGGGAATCGAACCGTGCTGCTGGTCTGCTTTAAAAGCCAGCGATTTAGCTCAGTGAGCTAAACCAGCCTCTAAGGCTCTCTCTCTCTCACGGGACGCGGCTAGGGAGATAGTCACAGTACACAGGCCAATGAACATCATCACCATGTGGTAGAGAGCTAGTCTGGTCAAGCCAGTAGGAGGTTATCAGTTAGGTTAATAGAGTGTCAACCCACAGCAGATTATGTACAACAATCAACCGGTTCAATAAAACAGTGTTGGACCATCTCCTGTGTCAGAAGCCTGTTTTTCGTTTTACTGCATCCTGTCGCAGTCGATGTTAGACCAGCATAGATAACACATCAGTGACGTGAGAGTGACTGCCCTTGACATTAAGTCAGTATTTGACCATGTGGCAGTAAGGAGTCCTCGTAAAACTGAAGTCAATGGGAATCCGGAGAAAGTCTCTACAAGTTGGAGTCATACCTAGCACAAAGTTGGAGATCAATCATCTCGGTCCCAAGACACACATTGCAAGAGTTCCTTGGGGTAGTCTCCGAGGCGCAACCATCCTCAGTTGCTTATTAATGACTTTTCCTCAATCATAAGATCAGAAGTGGGGATATTTGCTGATGAATGCACAATGTTCAGTACCTTGCATGACTCCTCAGATATTGAAATATTCCATGTCCATACACAGCAGGACCTGAACAATATTCAGACTTAGGCTGATAAGTGGCAAATGACATTTATGTCACGCAATTGCCAAGCAATGACCATCTCCTACAAAAGATAAGCTAACCAGCTCCATTGACATTCACTGTCGTTACCATAACTATCCACATCTTGAGGGTTATCATTGACCAATAATTGAACTGGACCAACCATATACTTATGGGGCTGGATTCTCCGCACCCTGACACCGAAGTCGATGCCAGCGGCTGGGCGGAGAATCCATTTCCCCGCATGGAATCGGGACCAACGCCGGTTCCCTGATTCTGCGGACCTCGAAAAGCACGCCATGCCGCAAAGCGCCTACCTGCGGCCATTGCTGGAGGCCCGCTCCGCCATTCTCCGCCACGGACCGGCTGAAGTCCCGATGGCATGGACCACTCGTGGTCCTGCCGGTCGGGAAACTAGGGTGGCAGCTGGAGATTCAACCTCCGGCCGCCCTGGTCGGGGGCAGGCCGATCAGAGGGCAGGAGGTTCCTTATACGTGGCCGGGCAATGTTTTGGCAAGCACGCGGCTGATTGGGGTGGGGAGTGGGGGTCTATTTTTAATGTCCAGCTCCACGGTCTGAGTCCACCATGAAGCACGGTGCGGCCCGGAAGTGCGGGGGCTCGTATCTGCAGCAAAAACTGTTACAAGCCCCCTTTTTCTAGCTTGACAGTCCACAGTTTTTACGACGGCATGGGGACATGGTCCCAATAACAGAGAATCCAGCCCATGGTCTCTAGAAGTATAAGAGCAGCAAACACATAGGAGTTCCCTTCCAAATTAACATACAAATATATCACTATTACTTCACTGTCGCTGGTTCAAATCCTGGAACTCCCTCCCCAACAGCACTGTGGATGAACCTATACCACAGTAACTGCTATGGTTCAAGAAGGCTGCTCACTATCACCACCTTAAGGGCAACTAGAGATGGAAAGTAAATGCTGGCCGAGCCAGCGATGCCCACATCCAGCGAAACGTGAAAAAAGAATTATTGTGTTTGTCCTGATGAGTTCAAAACAAAATGCTTCAGCAACATCTCTCTCTCTTTTCAGCAATGCCCCTTTTTCATTCTACTTTACAAAGAAAATCTAATTGTTTTCCCTCAATTATGTAATAAGAATAATCTTTATTGTCACAAATTAACATTGCAATGAAGTTACTGTGAAAATCCCCCAGTCACCACAGTCCGCTGCCTGTTCGGATACACAGAGGGAGAATTCAGAATGTCCAAATTACCTCATAGTTTGATTGAAGAGCAGTAAAATTGTAGCAGTCTTTTATTGTCTGAAATCTGTGTAATTTGAATTTCCCTCTTAATGTGCTTTTTAACATGGTCTCTGTTTGAGTTTCGGATTCCTTTGTTTAAAAAAATGTTAGTGCATGAGTAGATGGTTGTAATTTAACCTCAATCCCACAAACCATTTGAGCTATTTTGTTTCTTGTGATGATACCTGATCTCCCAAGAGCAAATGACAGCCTTATAATTCATTCTCAGTTACTTGGCATTCAATATGTCACTGCAGGTAGATTTCATGTTACTGAAGAAATAACACTGCCACCAATGCATAATTCAGTAAAATACCCTTGGGCCACCCATTTGTCACCCCTGAATTGCCAAAGTCTTCACGTACCCTGTAGTAATTACACTTAACATGGATGTCAGTACAACTCGTAAATTGGGACTCTCAGCCCCACAGAACAAAGGAGGTTAAAAAACTTGTAAGCTACTGTTTCCAAAAATATTGTAGCACTCCAGTAATTTGTCTTTAGTAATGAGACACCTCGATGAAGCACAAAAGCATGCTTTGGTTTTGCATTTTGATCTATTGTCACACGATGCTGTGCACTCTTAGCAGGCTAATGTTAAAATAATGGGTACAGTAATGCACTCAACCACTTGTGCCTTACTGAATGCACGGTAAAGTCTGTTCAACTCATTTAGTGCTGTAAAGCTTCTAAAATTAATTTTTTCAGAAAAGGTGCAACATTGATGAAGAAGCTGCATACACTTTACAAACTCTTGCATTAGCATTCATAAGATGATGAAAGGGTAACAAAAATTGCAAGGTACATTAGAAGGATAAGCAGAGTTACATTTCATAAACGCATAACACATTGCAGAACAATTGGGTTTATTGAAGATGAAAAAAAGACATGGGAGATTGCCTTTGACTATTACGTGTTCATGAAATTGTGAACATACTGGGGAAAACGTCCCATTTTCACTGTTTTTGGTGAAATTCTGAAACAATGAGTTTATGATTTTCCTAGGATGACTATGAGAAGTCATTCAATAATGTTTACACTAGCAATAGATAGCGACTGCAAGAAATAATCCTCCATTGTGAGTGAGGGAGAATGTGAAAGATGTCATTTTCAATATTGCAACAAAGAACATGGATAGGAATACCTCTTTCAGTCCTTGTAGCATGAGGGGTACATCCGAGTTTGTCGAGAAAATGGAAATGATAAGGTGGTCATTAAAAAGCTGTAGGGCTTGAATATTCATGAGTGATCAGACCAGATGGAGTGCTTGCTAAACTACTTAAGGAAATGAGGACAGAACTGGAAGGAGCCGTGGCTGTACATTCTCACAGCTCATTGAGCACGTGGGTGGTGGTTCCAGAAGAGTGGAAAATAGCTAATGTTCTCATTTAAATAAAACATTAGGGGGAGAAAGCTGTGAAATATTGTCCTATTGGTTTGACATAAATTGTGGGGAAAGTATCAGAGCCTATTGTAAAGGAATCAATTAATGTGTAATTAATGGCGATATCACCAACATTCCCTTGGTAACATAGACATGAGAAAGGTAAATTGTGGCTAACGAATTTATTGGAATGTTTCGACGTGGTGACATAATTGATGGATTAAGGTGATGCAGTGGGTTTTGTGTACTTTGAATTTTCATGGATTTAAATAAAAGCTCTTGGATAAATTGGAGAATAAATTGGTGAAATAAAGGGACAAAAAGGCAATAATCAATGGCAGTCGATCTAATTAGACAGCTGTGACCAGCAGAGTATCCTTGGGTTCAGCCCTGGGGTCTACGCTCTTCACTTATCTTGATGAAAGTACCGACATCTAGTTGGCAGATGATGCCAAGTCGTGTCGAAAAGCAGGATGTTTGAGCAAGATGATAAAGTTCAGAATAATTTGCAGAGACTTCACTGGGCAGAGCAATGACAGATGGGACTTAAGAATGATTAATGCATGGTAATGTTCACTGGTACTGAAGCAGGAAATATGATTACAATGAGGAGACATCACTTCCCATTTCTGTATTATGGAGGTAATGACAATGCAGTAAAAGTATATTCATGCTCATGGTGCTAATCTGATAATCCTTCATATCTCTTTATAATAATTGATAGTTCTATTTATTGAATGATGATGCAAATTTGCTTTTCAAAAACCCTCTCTTAAAGAGACAGTGACTTTAGACTAACATTTACCTGGACTTTGAAGCCCATGAAAAAGATGCAAGCTGATTATAAATTTTGCTTTAACAAAAGCAAGGGTTAAGATAAAGCAACAAACTGATAAAAAGCAGAAACATAAGTATAAGGATAAATGAGTTGTACTGCCACTAATCTGAGCAATAATGCTGATGGACAACATGAAACAACGAAAGGTCATTTGAGGTAATTATGTGTGTACAGTGGAAGGAGTGCAGCTGATGGGCCAGTCGTCAACACCTTCTACCCCAAGATCTATTCCTTTCTTCCAGCAAGCATATCTATTGTTTTTGGATTTCCATTTGTTTGTAGGTTAAGTTGGCCAATGTTTTTCCTTCCCTGTTATTTCAACAATGATTTATTAAATAGAATAGTTCAAGCATAAAATGCAAAACTGCAGAGTTTAATTGTTTTTGACTATTATTTAGTGTGCTCGGTTTAATCAGGAAGCATCATTCTAATCAAATTAATTAACAGATATAGTAAGGTCAGTTACATCTTTCATGAATGTATCATGTTAATTGTATTACTCCACTAAATGGTTATTTTTTCTTCTAGTCCTGTTTAAATCACAATTCATTTTATAGCCATAGCAAAATAAAACTGAATTGCAATCATGCAGAAATACATCATTTTAACTAATTAGAAGTGAAAGCAGCTATTCCCTTGATGAATCAGTGGGTAAATGCAGTGCATGGTCTGGCACTAAACTGCACAAGAAGGTCCCAGGTTACTGACGTGCACTGAAGCAACAAAATTCATCCAGTGCATCTGTGGGGAATAGGGCACTACAATTGATCACTAGTATCATCATGGCAGGAGTGGAACAAAACAGCAGGCTCGGCCTCCGGCACTGCTCAGTCTCCAAGGACTGCTGCTGAAGTGTTTATGGGTCAGAAAATTCACAGGCTACCATCCGGGAATAGGTCAATCTGGCACCTGCACCACTAGGAATGCATCTTGAGTGCCCGGTGGAAGAAGGTGACCACAAAGACATGGAGCATGGAGGGGGGTAGCGGGTTAGGGCGGACCATGCCATCACCCCAAATCTTGGAAAGATCACACAAGTGTGGTCCATTCCACCCTGTGAGGTAGCCATTAAATGTTGAAAGCCCTTCGATCCACAACTCAAAACCACCGCATGCACCAGAAGGCATTGGTTGGGAGCATAGCAAATTGTCCAATACCCTGCCAGAGCTGCTCAAAAGTCTGGCTCTATATTGCACTGGGTTGAGGTGGTGGAGAACTGGTGGCTACAGTTTAAAAAAAATATATTTTTATTCTCCTCCTTTTTCATATTTACTCCCAAATTTGCACCCACCAACAATAAACAATAATCAGTAACGAGTGTCATGACAATCCCCATATCAATAACACCAATCCCATCCTCCCACCAAACCTCCAAACAGCTTCCCGCATGTTAACAAAAACAAATAACAAAAAGGAATCAGAATCACCCATCATCATCATTAACACACACAGTCCCCCCCCCCCCCCCCCCCCCCCCCCCCGGAATGTTTGATGTAATCCAATTCCCAAAAGTGCATAATGAATAACGGCCATGAATTGTAGAACCCCTCCATCCTTCCCCTCAGTTCAAATTTGACCTTATCAAGAGTTAAGAATTCCAGCAGGTCTCCTGCTACGCCAGGGCATAGGGTGGAGAGGTTTATCTCCATTCCAACAGGATCCGCCTTCAGGCGATCAACGAGGCGAAAGCTACATCTGCCTCCAAACCCGTTTCCAGCCCCGGCTGGTCTGACACCCCGAATATGGCCTCCTGAAGGCCCGGGTCCAGTTTTACGTGCACCACTTTAGAGATTACCCTAAACAACTCCTTCCAGTAATCCTCCAACTTTGGATTCTACCCCTCAAAGAGCCGGCTCATCCTCGCCCTTGTGAGATGTGCTCTATATACCACCTTCATCTGTATCAGCCCCAACCTTGCGCACGAGGTGGAGGCATTCACCCTCCGGAGCACCTCACACCAGAACCCCTTCTCCATATCCTCTCCCAACTCTTCCTCCCACTTTGCCTTGATCCCATCCAGCGGTGCCTTCTTCTCTTCCAAAATAGTCCCGTAAACTGCCGACACTACCCCCTTCTCCAGTCCCCCTGTCGTCAGCACCTCCTCCAGCAATGTGGAGGCCGGCTCTACTGGGAAGCTCTGTATCTCCTTTCTGGCAAAGTCTCGAACCTACATGTATCTAAATATTTCCCTCTGCTCCAGCCCAGAGGTCGCTACAGTTTAAAGCAATCCAAGGAAGGATTGGCCAACTGTAGGGGAGAGTATTTTTCTATGGCTGGAAGGAACAGGAAAAGCCCCACCCTCCAATGGTCCAATAAACACCTCAAAATTGCAAACAATATCCTGTGTACACCATAGGGCTAATATTTGAACCTGGGCTCTGTGACCTTAATCTAAAGGCCTATGCCAAGAATCCAGTGGCCAAAGTGGCAGTAGATACCAGATAGTAAGTTTCACACTCATTTTCGAGCTGCCTCCACCTTCCTTTTACATTAGGTAACCACTGTTAAAACTGGGCCCTGGGAGTTTAAACAAATCGCAGAATGAGTCTGAAAAGTGTGAAAAGTGGGCACAAACAGTGGGGAAAGTGAAGCCACTAATCTGATCAATGAGGAGAATTGATATGGACAGTGGGAAGAGTATTGTCCATGGAAGCATGGAAAATAGGAGCAGGAGTAGGCCATTCGGCCCTTCGAGCCTGATCCGCCCGTCATTCATTGCGATCATGACTGAACGCCCAATTCAGTAACCTGTTCCTGCCTTCTGCCCATATCCTTTGATTCCTTTATCCACAAGAGCTTTTCTAACTCCTTCTTGAAAACATACAATGTTTTGGCCTCGGCTATTTTCTGATAGCAAATCCACAGGTTCAACACTCTGAGTGAAGAAATTTCTCCCCATCTCAATCCTAAATGATTTAGTCTGTATCCTCAGATTGTGACCCATGGCTTCAGACTCCCCGCCATTGGGAACATCCTTCCTGCCTCTACCCTGTCTAGTCCTGTTAGAATTTTATTCTTTGGGAGAATAGGGTGAAGAGGTTGAACAGTGAGGAGGGTGGAAGGTGGGGACCCATACATCATGGTGGGCATGGCTGCAATTTTGAATATAAGTGGCACAACAAATTTTAAATTAATGCATCATGTTCAATACGAAAAGCTTAGATTTTATTTAGAAAGCAACTGATGGGTAACTGGAATTAGGTATACAGGCCATTTTTCAATGATGACAGGAAGCTAGGAAATCCATTTTAAACAAAATGAGAGTTGTAGCAGGACACAAACTGACTGGTGAAATGGGTGGACACATGACAGATTAAATCTAATGTAAAAAGTTCATTTGGTAGGAGACCTCTTTAAAGACCTCTTTAACCTGGAGTTACCTCTCTCTCTGCATCTTTGATGATTTGATTGCCTGCAGGTGCTCGCATTCCGGGGCATCTCTGACTGTGTCTATATAAACATTTCTGGAACAAGCCTTTCCATTCACCTGAAGAAGGAGCCGTGCTCCGAAAGCTCGTGTTTGAAACAAACCTGTTGGACTTTAACCTGGTGTTGTAAGACTTCTTACTGTGCTCACCCCAGTCCAACGCCGGCATCTCCACATCATGAAAATTAACTGCCAAGCATTGTTTGAGATTTAAACCAGTTAACATGACTCTGGTCAAGATGTTGCCCCAAAGAATGAGTCAGCAAGTGGCAGCCAGTTATTTTGTTTTGCTGAAACAGGCATAATATGTGTTGATGTTCTTTCTGCTACGAAGAACAGGGCCTTGTGTATTACTATAGCTTCCAGTGTACACTGCAAGCCCGGCCACAAATCCAAACTCACACTCATGATGGCATTATGGACTCAGCATCACACAGCTTCAAGAATCTCACAATATTATTCACCAGCATCTACATAGAAACATTCATAGAAAATAGAAGCAGGAGGAGGCCATTTGGCCCTTGAGCCTGCTCCGCCATTCATTATGATCATGGCTGATCATCAAGTTCAATACCCTTATCCCATCCCCGTCACCCCTACTCATATCCCTTGATCTCTTTAGCCCCAAGAGCTAGATCTAATTGCTTCATTTATCATCTTGCACAAACATTGGGCTCAATTCTCCCATACCCGGCAGGGTGGGGGGTCCCGGTGGGACGGAGTGGCATGAACCACTCGGGCATCGGCCCGCCCCAAAGCTACGGAATCCTTCGCACCTTCAGGGACTAGGCCGGCGCGGTTTGCGCCACACCGGCCATCGTGGAAGGCCTTTGGCACCACGCCAGCCGGGGCCGAAGGGACTCCAGCGGCCGTCACGGGTCCGCGCATGCGCGGGAGCGTCACTGGCTGCTGACGTCATCCCCGCGCATGCGCGGGGGGTTCACCTACGCGTCGGCCATCGCAGAGGCTGACACGGCCGACGCGTAGGAAAAGAGTGCCCCCATGGCGCAGGCCCGCCCGCGGATCGGTGGGCCCCGATCACAAGCCAGGCCACCGTGGAGGCGCCCCTCCCCAGGACCCCGGAGCACGCCAGTGCCGCCAGGTCCTGCCGGTAACAGACCTTGTCTAATTTACGCCGGCGGGACTGGCAAAGAACCAGCGGGACTTCGGCCCATTGCGGGCCAGAGAATTGCTGGGGGAGCTGCTGCAAGCGGCCGCCGACCGGCGCAGCCCGATTTCCCCCCCTCCGAATCTCCGTTGCCGGAGAATTCGGCGGCCGGTGGGGGTGGGATTCACGCCGCCCCCTGGCGATTCTCTGACCCGGCGGGGGATCGGAGAATCCCGCCCATTATCTTCAGCCCTCACTTGTGAGAGCAGTGGAGGGGTGTGCTCAGCACATACGGTAGTCACATCCCATCCATTTGGCTTCATCCAGGCCAAGCATGCGCACATCAAGAGGGAGCGATCCCAGACTGGAGGAAGGAAAACTAACATCCAGAAGATCTCCAAATTTGGGGAGGATGCCAACAAGTTGGCAGCAGAGGGTAGAGATTGCTGCTGTGGGGAAGGTGTGACCGGCGTCTCCCAGCAAGCTTGTATGGATGAGCCCTCCCTGAGTTGATCACATTCTGACATTCACAGTGAGTGACATACAATGTTTATTTAATGTGCTCATGAACTAGCACAGGCAACATATGTGTGCCAGAGGAGGCTGCTGAGGATCCATTTGAAGCAGAACTTGTCACTGCAGTCACCCTCCACCAGCACAGAGACACACACTCCTGTGGGGCACACATCTAGAATAGGTTCAGGGTCACATTCTGGGGAACACAATAATAATAATAATAAGCGCTTATTGTTACAAGTAGGCTTCAGTGAAGTTACTGTGAAAAGCCCCTAGTCGCCACATTCCGGCGCCTGTTCAGGGAGGCCGGTACGGGAATTGAACCCGCGCTGCTGGCCTTGTTCTGCATTACAAGCCATTGGAAGTAATGACAACCCAGACCTCTGGCACTCAGAGGACTGCTGGAGAACAGGCACCTGCTGAGCTGAGTCAGATGATGAGCTTCTTGAAGAGGTCATTGCAAAAATGCTGGAGATGCAAAGACAGGCAGATTATCAGGAAGGATTGTGACAGAGAGTCAACAGACTAGTGTGAAAGGTGGAGGAGTCCGTCCACCTTCTGTCTCATGCTGTAGCTTTGACATGTGAGCGTCTCAAGGTCTACTTGGGAAGGGTGGCGGAAGCCTTGGAGACCTTGGTTTATCAGGTTAGACGATAAGATGTAAGAGCATACGTAGACCATTCGGCCCACTGAGTCTGCACTGACATACAATTAGACCTTGATTGATCTGATATAATCCTCAACACTTTCCCACCTTATCCGCTTACCCCTTAATTCCCTTACTGATTAAAAATCTGTCTATCTCAATCTTGAGCGTATTTAATGACCCAATTTCCACCTCTAAAATCTACAGATTCACTAACCTCTGAGAAAAGAAATTCCTCCCCATTTCTGTCATAATTTGACGAACCCTTACTTTGAGATTATGCCCTCTGGACCTAGACACTCCCACAGGGGGAGCAACCTCTCAGCATCGACCCTGTCAAGCTCCTTGAGATTCCTATATGTCTCAATAAGGTCACCTCTCATTCTTATAAACTCCAATGAGTACAGGCCCAACCTACACAATCTCTCCTTGTTAGAAAATCCCTCCATACCCAGGATCAACCTCCTGAATCTTCTTCCGACTGTCTTCAATGTCAGTATGTCATTCCTTAGATAAGGAGACCAAACTGTTCACAGTGTTCCAGGTATGGCCTAACTAGTGCCTTGTATAGTTTTAGCAAGACTTATCTATTTTTATATTCCATTCACTTTGAAATAAAGGCCAATATTCCATTTTATTTCCCAATTACCTGCTGAATTTGCATGCTAGCTTTTTGTGATTTATGCACGAGGACCCCTAATCCCTCTGTGCTGCAGTTTTCTGCAGTCTTTCTCCATTTAAATAATATTCAGCTCCTTTATTCTTCCTACCAAAGTGCATAACTTCACATTTTCCTATATTATATTCCACCTGCCAGGTTTTGGCCCATTCACCTACCCTGTCAATATCCCTCTGTAGACTCTTTGTATCATCCTCACCACTTGCCTTCCCACCTATTTTTGTGTCATTGGCAAACTTGCCAATAGTACATTAATTTCCTTCACGCAGGTCATTAATATATATTGTAAATAATTGTCGACCCAACACTGATCCCTGTGGCACTCCACTACTTACATGTTGCCATCCTGAAAATGCCCCTCTTATCCCAACCTGCTGTCTGAAGACAATCATGTATCCATGCTAAAATACTGCCTCCAACACCATGGGCCCTAATCTTATTGTTGGAACCAACAATTATACGGACACGTGCTTGTAGGATTAGAATAGCGGTTTTAATATACTCACAGCAGAGCCAGCCTATTAGCCATTGAACTTTCGGTGAACTGGCCGACTGACCATGTGGCACTGATCTTTATACAGCAGCTTCAGGGGGAGGAGTCCTGGGCAGAACCAAGGGAGAAGCCCCGTACAACTCGCGCATTCCCAGAGCTACTCCCCCTGGAGGACAGGTAGTGCAATTGCACTTACAATATAGACACATGTATATACAGATTATAATCCGGTGTGAATCACATTCACCACACTTATTAAGTAGCCTTTTGTGTGGTACTTTATCGAATGCTATTTAGCAATCCAAGTCTATTTCATCTACTGGTTCCCCTTTATCTTTATCTTGTTCTGCTGGATGTGTGCCCGGACCATCATTCCATTGCTATAGGCATTGGTGGGATCCACCAGGTGAGAAGGGAGCTGGGCACCTGAAGCTCCCTGCAGGTGCCCCTTCTCAAGGAGTCAGCAGGGGCCTCAGGAACCCACAGAGAGGAGCTGGATACCCCAGGACCATCCACTTCGGGAGATGTATCAACTTCTTTATTGAAAATGACTGCAAATTGTGTTAGAAAATGATATTTATTAAAATACATCATGGGGTTATTCGTGCTCAATTGCATTGCAGGATAACTACTCATATTGTCTCATCGCCAAATAACTGTCTTCATTGTCGCAAAACACAAGACCTGTAGCCACGATGATCTCTCCAGCCACGTGCATGTCTCTTTTGCAGCAAGAAGTGTCTCATTCATGTGGCCATGACTGCACCAAGTCCTCTTGACGCTGGTTTTGCACTGGCATACTGCCTTTCGCTTCCCAGAGTGGCTGCATCCAGCTTAGGCTGCTGACCTTTTCAAAGATTGGAGCCTGGTGCACATGAGAGTTGGAGGCCGAAGGCCCAATGCTGACCTTGCTTTCAATGCTGGTGGTTGTAAAGGCCTTTCAGATCACTGGCATGCCATTAAGGGACAGGAGAAATGAGCTTGGGTACTCTTGCACTTTACTCCTCTTGGAACCTTATGACTATGCGTATGCCATGGGCATGTCTTCTGTGCCTTGATGCTTTGATCGCATCCTCGCATGGAGGCTCGCTATTATTGTTCTCTTCAGGTTCCTGCCCTTCCAGGTCTTCATTGTCCAAGGCATTCTCCGCCACCTCCAAGTCTCAATGTGGTAAGTGACCTCCCAACTGAAGTGCCAAATTGAGCATGGGTAACAGATCACAATGATACAGAACACCCTCTGCCGAGAGTGCTATAGTGCCCCAGCTGAGTGGTTCAAGCATCAGAAACGTATCTTCAGGATGCTAATAGTCCACTCGATGATGGGTCTGATTGAACTATGCATTGCGTTGTATCTCCCTTCGAGGCACATTGAGGATGACTGATGGGTGCCATGAGCCATCCTTTCAGTGGCCAAGCATGTAAGTGATGTATTCTTCAACTATCTGAGGCACCTGGGTGTTCCTCCGGATACATGAGTCATGGGAATCCCAGGATAGCTGGCACAACACGCATGATGTGCTTCTGATGGTCACACTGAATATTTATGAAGCGGAATCCTTTCCTGTTAATGAACATCAGGGGCTGATGCCATGGAGCTCTCAAAGCTACATGTGTGCAATTGATGTACCCTGTACTCCAGGAAAGCCTGAGATTGCAGCAACGCCCAGGAATCTAGCATCCTGCCTAGCTTCATTCAGTATGAACATTACATAATGATGAGCCTTACTGTAGAGGGAATCCATCACCTTCTTGATACATTTGAATGTTGAGGACTGAGAGATTCCGCGTCTGGCCCCTGTGGATCCCTGGAACAAGCTGCAGGTAAAAAACTCAATGCAACGGTGACCTTCATTCAGGGGCACTGGCAGAGGATGTCCTCCCAGTCCATGTGGTGTTAGCTCCTCACACAGAATGTGGCTGATATGAGCCACCGCTTCTCCTGACCGCTGCGTGACATTATCTCTCACTCATCTCCTGAGAGGAGACACCTTCGGTAGACCCTTGGTCCGGTGTGTTGCGTTTGTGAGATGGGTCTGACCTTATCCTCTGGGTCTTGCTGGGGCTCCCCTGGACCATGCTCCTTAAGGCCAGGCCTCTTCTCAAAGCTGGGCTCGGTGGCACCAGGCCCTTATCCCTCCTCAGGACTGCCTTTAATCTCTCATCCTGATCTCTCAACATCAATCCAGATCCTAGGACTGTCGTTCACTCAGCCCTCCAGCTCCTCAATGAATAATATTTATCTTCCCTCCCCCTGTTCTGTGTATCTCCCTTGTTCCGCCTTGTGCAAGTCTTTTCCCCCACAGCCCTTCCCTCTGGCACCACACTCAGCCCTACCTTCGTTCCCTAGAGTCTGTGTGCATACCCTCCCCTTCTTGTGAACAAAATCCCATCCACCCCCTTCTGTTTCTGCGTTCTACATTCCATATCAGGCTGCAGCATCCCCATTCCCAAACTTCCCTCTGCCTACTATTGTTCCCTCCCCTCAAATTTTACCAACCTTCCTTCATCCTCATGTCTCTATGTCTCTATCATCTGCCCACCCCTATCCGGTCATTATCCTGGTCTCCATTTTAGAATGCAGCACTGCCTGAGACAATGTGCTGTCCTGCCGGAATATAGACAAACACCGTGAGCAGCCCAGTTAAGCACCCAAGGCAACCACGGTGAGTCGTCCCACCACACACCCCTACTAATGTGGGCAAACACTGTTGTTGAGCAACCGGAACAGTGCTGTTGCAGGTACGCTTTGAATGTTGCCCTCAGCTCAAAGTCACGAGTGAAGTGAGGGTGGACCACTGAACACCACATTTATCCGCTCGTTATTTAGACGGGGCTCAGTTACCACTGCCGTGCCATGTTATTGAGAGGGGGGAAAGTGATACCGGTGATGAGACCATCAATTCACGCGACACATGGTTAGAAGTGAACAGTGGTTTTAATTGTCTTACAACAGAGCCTGCCTGTGACGAGATGAACTCGAGATGAACTGGCAGCAGGCTCACAGCACTGATCTATATACTTCTGGCTGGGGGAGGAGCCATGGGCGGAGCCAAGGGTGGAGCCCAGTACAAACTCCATCTCCCCCTATGGGCAGGGCCGCGCGATTACACACAATCCGGTACAGAGTACAGGCTCAATACATGTGGTACAATACAGTGTGAATTACTGAGGTTTATAATTCACCACATTCACCCCCTGTGAAAAAAATCAAGTCCGGCGGTGGTGATGGGTATACAAATTGAGTCTGTCCGGTGGCCGAGTTGTCCTTTGTGATCGGCGGAGCACCGGAGTTGCAGTCTCTTCCGGTGGCTGGACGATAATGGTTGGTTGGGGTACGATGGTGGACTCCGGGGGTGATTCTGTCCGAGCTTCGTACCCGCTTGGTTCGACTGGTGACAGGGAGCGCTGGAAGCTTGTGGGCGCGGGTGCGCGGAACATGGGTAGCGAACTGGTAGGTGCGAGTTGGGTGGGTGTAGTGTGAGGGGTACCTTGGCGGTGGTAGTGGTGGGATTAGATCCTGCTGCCGCTAGGTCCCGGAGGGATACAATGACCTGACGGCTGTCAGGGTACTCTATGAAGGCGTATTGGGGGTTTGAGTGCAGTAGGAGCACTCTTTCTACGAGTGGGTCAGTTTTGTGTGCCCTGACGTGCTTCCGGAGGAGTACTGGGCCCAGTATCTTCAACCATGCTGGGAGCGAAGCCACCGTGGTAGTGCCCCTGGAAAAAACAAAGAGCCGCTCGTGAAGGGAGGAAATGGAAGAGGCGGCCATCGGCCTCGAACGCCGTGTAGTGGCGGTCCTCCGGGCGGATTGGGAGCTGGTGGTATGCAGACTTCAGATCCACCGTGGAGAAAATACGATACTGGGCGATCTGATTCACCATTTCTGCAATCCTGGGGAGGGGATATGCATCGAGGAGCGTGAACCGATTAATGGTCTGGCTATAGTCCACTACCATTCGGAATTTTTCCCTGGTCTTGACGACCACCACCTGAACTCTCCACGGGCTGTTACTGGCCTCTATGATCCCCTCACGTAGGAGCCTCCGGACCTCGGTTCTGATAAATACCCTGTCCTGCAGGCTGTATCGCCTGCTGCGGGTGGCTACGTGTTTACTGTCCGGAGTGAGATTGGCAAAGAGTGGAGGAGGGGGGGGGGGAGATTCTTAGCGTCGCTAGACTGCAGATAGTGAGTGGGGGTAGGGGTCTGCCGAAGCTGAGTGTGAGACTTTTGAGATTACACTGGAAATCGAGTCCCAGTAAGAGTGGGGCGCAGAGTTCGGGAAGGACGTATAGCTGAAAATTAAAGTAGCTAGCGCCTTGGATCGTTAGAGTCGCGACGGTGCGCCCTTGGAGGTGAACTGAGTGGGAGCCCGAAGCGAGGGAGATAGTTTGCCGTGCAGGAAAAACAGGGAGCGAACAGCATCTGACCAGATCTAGGTGTACGAAGCTCTTGGTGCTCCCGGAGTCGAAGAGGCACGGTGCACTGTACCCGTTGATTTTAACGGTCATCATTGAGTTGCGGAGGTGTTTCGGATGCGACTGGTCCAACGTGACCGCGTTGAGTTGCGGGTAGTCGGCGGATCGATCAGCTGTGCTGGAGTGGCCCCGTGATGAATGCCCGCTGAGGTCGCAGTCTTCGATTTGAGTTTCTGAGTTTGGAGAGTATGGAGCTCAAGATGGCTGCCCCCATGGATCGCACGTGGCAGGCGGCGAGGAAGATAGCGTCCAAGATGGCGGCCCCCATGAGTCGCACGTGGCCGGCCACGTGGTGGGGAGTTGCCAAGGTGGCGGCCCCCATGGGTCGCACGTGGCGGTTGGGGGCGGAATCGGAGTACCGGCCGCAGCGTTATGGGGCCTGCGGGCCTGCAAGTTCGGGGAGCGAGTGCTCTGGGCTGCGAGAGAGTTTGGGGCAGGAGTTTTCTTCGCCAGGCATACCCGGGCATAGTGTCCTTTGCGACCGCAGCTGCTGCAGGTTGCGTTGCGGGCCGGGCAGTGCTGCCGCGGGTGCTGACGCTGTCCACAAAAGTGGCACGCTGGTGCAGTATAGTGGCTGGGTGGCCGCACGGCACAGGCCTAGGGCAGTCGCTGGTCGGGGGCCCATGACGGAGTCACAGGGTCCGCAGGGAACGAGGTGAGGCTGCGGAACGAGACCTCCATAGTAGTGGCAAGTTCAACAGTGTCTTCTAAATTTTGAGCCCCCTTCTCAAGCAACCGCTGGCCCACGTAGTTGGACCTGAGGCCTGCAACGAATACATCTCAGACAGCGAGTTCCCTGTGTTCAGCAGCAGTTACAGCTTGATAATTACAGTCGCGGGTTAAAGCTTTTAAATCGTGCAGGAATTCCTCTAGGGATTCTGTGGGGCGCTGGCGGCGAGTCGTAACAACGTGGCGCGCGTAGACCTCAGTGACGGGCCTCACGTACATTCTGTCGAGCAGGGCCAGGGCCTCCGTATATGAGTTGGTACAATTAAGTTGAGTAGAGATACGATGGCTCACCCTTGCGTGCAGTAGGCTGAGATTCTGCTCCTCCGTAGTTTCTGTAGTGCGAAACATCGGAGCCAGTGTGAAAAGATTTCTTTCGCCTCTGCATCCTGTGGGTCGAGTTCCAGTCAATCAGGTTTGAGGGCTGATTCCATAGTCATTTCTTACTGTTTCTTAAGACGATTAAATTGATGAGACCATCAATTCACGCGACACGTGGTTAGAAGTGAACAGTGGTTTTAATCGTCTTACAACAGAGCCTGCCTGTAACGAGATGAACTCGAGATGAACTGGCAGGCAGGCTCACAACAGCAACCTTTATACTTCTGGTTAGGGGGAGGAGCCATGAGCCATGAGCCAAGGGTGGAGCCCAGCACAAGCTCCTCATCTCCCCCTATGGGTAGAGCCGCACAACTACATATGATCTAGTACAAGGTACAGGCTCAACACATGTGGTACAATACAGTGTGAATTACTGAGGTTTATAATTCACCACATCCGGCAAGTTGCATTTTTAATGAGTATTCATGACATCCTAATGCTTGCAAATGGCGTTCCTGATATGGATCAACGGGGGAGTCGACCCGCTGCCATCCTGTTGGAAAGGTTTTGAGGGGAAAATTCTGACTGTTTTCCCACCAGCGGGAATCCAACTTTTGGCCTCACTCCGAATTTTCCACTCCTGCCTACCACAAAACGCACCACTGGCAGCAGTGTAAAACTTCACCCAAAGTTAACGTTTCAGGCCGGTTACCCTTTACAAACTCTTTGCGTGAAAGCTTCACCATTTTCCCACATAGTGACTGAGGATGAGAAATGCAAACTCTTTTTGTGAAAATCTGCACTCGTGAGAGTGATTTTCATTTTGTTTTCGGAAAAGTAACAGGTTTATATCAAGTGTGGCTTGCGGTCCCCTTGGGCAACGTTGTGTGTACTTTCTGGCTCTTACTAAATCTCAGAAACCACTTCAGGACCTCAGCCATAACAAGAACACTCTGCTTTATTAAAAAGCTCCCATTTCTAGCTTAATGAACTGATCCATTGAAGCATTTTGCCCACATTTCTCCAAGATATCATCCTTTTACTCCATTACCTAATTATATCAAATGCCATTCAGTTGTGTTATTTCTTCACATCGATGTGAAAAATGAGCCCAAGATTTTTTCTCATTGATACCATTGTTCCAAACAGCTAATGTTGTTATACTTCCCCCAACAGCATAGTATTATGCACTGTTGGGTGAACTTTCAGCTGTGTGTAGGCGGAAGTTAAAACCTATTTCTGCAGAGTTCTTGATTTAATAATATAGTTTCGCTATTACCTCCACCCTGTCAGATTGATGGAAATCTGAATTTACTGCACCAAGCCATAATAACTTTTTAACTCCATCTCCTCATTTAAGTTTCTCTCTTCTCCTCAGGGTTTTTATTTTTGCTGTTATTTTCCTGGTGTTTGTGACATTCTTATAATCCTTTCCTGATATTTGTGTACTTTCATTTTTGAAATATTGCTCCCTGTGCTTCTGTTTAGACCTCTGGCTGTATAAGACCATAAGACATAGGAGCAGAATTAGGCCACTTGGCCCATCAAGTCTGCTCTGCCATTCAATCATGGCTGATATTTTTCTCATCCCCATTCTTCTGCCTTCTCCCCATAACCCCTGACCCCCTCATTAATCAAGAACCTATCTATCTCTGTCTTAAAGACACTCAGTGATTTGGCTTCCACAGCCATCTACGGCAAAATGTTCCACAGATTCACCACCTTCTGGCTGAAGAACTTCCTCCTCATCTGTTTTAAAGGATTGTCTCTTTAGTTTGAGATTGTGTCCTCTGCTTCTAGTTTTTCCTACAACTGGAAACATCCTCTTCACATCCACTCTATCCAGGCCTCGCAGTATCCTGTAAGTTTCAATAAGATCCCCCTTCATCCGCCTAAACTCCAACGAGTACAGACCCAGAGTCCTCAACCTTTCCTCATACAACAAACTCTTCATTCCAGTGATCATTCTTGTGAACCTCCTCTGTACCCTTTCCAAGGCCAGCACATCCTTCCTTGGATATGGGGCCCAAAACTGCTCACAGTACTCCAAATGGGGTCTGACCAGAGCCTTATGCAGACTCAGAAGTACATTCCTGGACTTGCATTCTAGCCCTCGCGACATGAATGCTAACATTGCATTTGCCTTTTTAACTGCCGACTGAACCTGCGCGTTAACCTTAAGAGAGTCGTGAACAAGGACTCTCAAGTCCCTTTGTGCTTCTAAGCATTTCCCTATTTAGAAAATAGTCTATGCCTCCATTTCTACTTCCAAAGTGCATAACCTCACACTTTTCCACATTGTATTCCACCTGCCACTTCTTTGCCCACTCTCCTCGCCTGTCCAAGTGCTTCTGCAACCGTCTGCTTCCTCAATACTACCTGCCCTTCTACAAATCATTGCATCATCTGCAAACTTAATGTGGTAGTATGACTAGGGGTACTACGGTACCTGGAAGTGAGCTGCTATTGGTGCAGAGGACTCACTGACCATTGGCCTGGGTAAGTCATGTGCCTCTCAGCCCATTGGCTAAGAGGTAGGTAGCTCTGCCTACGAGGCGGGATATAAGAACCTGTGCTTCCCGGCAGTCGGCCTTTCTTGTGCATTAAAGCCTATCGTTCGGATCTCAACTACGTTTCATGTCCGTTGATTGTGCATCAATTTAATGCACAAGATTTTAAAGGATGGAGCTTCGCATCGAGCCGGAGTGTCTTTGACTCAGCCCGCACGCAGCAAAAGCAACAGCAGCATTTAAACACTGGCTGGCTTGTTTCAATAGTTACTTGAGCACAGTCAAAAACGTCCCGACGAGGGAACAGAAATTACACATCCTCCACTCGTGCGTCGGCACCGCTGTGTATACGCTCATAGAGGACACGACCGACTACGACGTGGCCATGGACTTGCTTAAAGGACATTTCATCCGGCCGGTGAACCAGGTCTACGCTCGGCACTTACTGGCCACGAGACAGCAATTCCTCGGTGAGTCTTTAGACGAATTCTACCGGGCCCTCCTTGTTCTGAGGAGGAACTGCGGCTGTCCACAGGTTTCTGCGGCCGAGCACACCGAACTTTTAATCAGAGATGCTTTCGTTGTGGGTATGCAATCTTTGCAGATCCGCCAGAGACTTTTAGAGAAAGAAACTTTAAACCTCGCTGAGGCACGGGCCCTCGCCTCCTCCCTAGATGTTGCCAATCGTAACGCCCGCGCGTACACTCCCGACCGCGCGGCGGCCCTTTGGGCAGCATCGAACATGACCCCCCTCACCCCCGCAGACTCGGACCCCCCCCAGGCCTGCACCGCTGGGTGCCCCGATAAACCCACGGGGCCCCGCTGCTACTTTTGTGGCCAGGCAAAGCATCCCCGCCAGCGCTGCCCGGCCCGCACCGCAACCTGTAAAGGCTGCAGCAAGAAGGGCCACTTTGCGGCTGCCTGTCAGTCCAAAGCGGTTGCTGCGGTCCCGAGCAGCGACCGTAGGTCCTCCCCCCCAGTCTCCTCAGGGGCTCCGTGCGGCCCGCGGACCTCTCTGTCCCCACCCTCCATCGCCACATGCGATCCCCGGGCACCGCCAGTTTGGGCCCCTGACTCCACGTGCGACTCCTGGGCGCTGCCATTTTGTTCACCCCCCACCATGTGCGGCCGACAGGCGCCGCCATCTTGGATCGGCACCGAGGACCCCGCAGGCGACTGCTCTCTGCCAGATGACGACTAGGAGTTCCTTCCACGACTGGCCTCAGTAACATTGGACCAGTCGCGGCCCCGCACGCTGTCCACGGCAACCACGAAGATCCTCCTCAACGGCCACGAGACGAGCTGCCTGCTGGACTCCGGGAGCACAGAGAGTTTCGTCCAACCCACCACGGTAAGACGCTGCGCACTTCCCTTTTACCCAGTAAAACAAAAAATCGCTCTGGCCTCCGGTTCGCACTCGGTCCAGATCACAGTGTGCTGGATAGCAGAACGCATGGCCCAGGGGAGGGAGTTCAAAAACTACAAGCTCTTCGTCCTTCCCCACCTCTGCACGGCAGCACTCCTGGGGTTAGATTTCCAGTGCAACCTCCAGAGTTTAACGTTCAAATTCGGCGGCCCTATGCCCCCCCTTACTGTCTGCAGCCTCGCGTCCCTCAAGGTCGATCCCCCATCCTTGTTTGCAAACCTCACCCCGGATTGCAAGCCTGTCGCCACCAGGAGCAGATGGTACAGTACCCAGGACCGGACCTTCACCAGGTCCGAAGTCCAAAGGCTTCTGAAGGAAGGGGTTATCGAGGCTAGCAAAAGCCCCTGGCAAGCACAAGTGCTGGAGGTCAAGACTGGGGAGAAAGATAGGATGGTCATAGACTACAGTCAGACCATCAACAGGTTTACGCAGCTGGACGTGTATCCTCTCCCACGTATCTCTGACCTGGTCAACAGGATCGCGCAGTACAAGAGGCGGAATTCTCCACAGGGGGCCGAATTCGTGAAGGCCGTCGTGAACTCGGCCGAGTTCACGACGGCCTCGGAGCCCGCTCCCCGCACCTAATTCACCCCCACCCGGGGGGCTAGGAGCGGGCCTCCGTCTTTCTCGGCAGCGACCTCGTCACGCCGAGAATGTGAAGTCATCCACGCATGCACGGGTTGCCGGTTCCAATCCGCGCATGCGTGGATGACTTCATCGCGCAGACGGCACGAACCTGCGCGTGCGCGGTGGCCGTCTTTCTCCTCAGCCGCCCGGCAAGACGTGGCCACTTGATCTTGCCGGGCGGCGGAGGGGAAAGAGTGCGTCCGTTTTGGACGCTGGCCCGACGATCGGTGGACACCGATCGCGGGCCTGTCCCCTCCCGAGCACAGTCGTGGTGCTCCCGTGCCAATCGGGCCCCTAGATGCCCCAAACGGGCATCTGCTGCACGTTTCACGAATGCAGCGACCAGGTGTGGTTGCTGCCATGGTGAAACGGGTGTGAAGGGCCGGCCGCTCGGCCCATCGGGCTCGGAGAATCGCCGTTTGCCGTGAAAAACGGCGAGCGGCAGTTTTTCCGAGCGGGGGGGGCAGAGAATCGCTGGGGGTGCCAGGGGGACGTAAAAAATGTCGGTAGGCCCTCCCACAATTTTCCCACGCCACGTGGGGAGCGGAGAATTCCGCTCAAGGTCTTTTCCATGATGGACCTCAAGTCCGCCTACCATCAGCTCCCCATCCGTGCGAGCGATCACAAGTACACTGCGTTCGAAGATGATGGGAGACTCTACCACTTTTTAAGGGTTCCTTTCGGTGTCACAAACGGGGTCTCGGTCTTCCAAAGGGAGATGGACCGAATGGTCGACCAATACGGTTTACGGGCAACCTTCCCGTATCTCGATCATGTCACCATCTGCGGCTACGATCAGCAGGACCACGACACCAACCTCCAAAAATTCCTCCGTACCGTAAAACTCCTTAATCTGACCTACAATAAGGATAAATGCGTGTTTAGCACCGACCGTGTAGCCATCCTCGGCTACGTAGTGTGTAACGGAGTGATAGGCCCCGATCCCGAACGCATGCGCCCCCTTTCGGAGCTCCCCCTCCCCCACTCCCTCAAAGCCCTCAAGCGCTGTTTGGGCTTCTTCTCATATTACGCCCAGTGGGTCCCCAATTACGCCGACAAAGCCCACCCACTCATCCAGTCCACCACTTTTCCCCCGTCGATAGAAGCCCGCCAGGCATTTAGCCGCATCAAAGCAGACATTGCAAAGGCCACGATGCACGCTATCGACGAGTCCCTCCCCTTCCAAGTCGAGAGCGACACGTCCGATGTAGCTCTGGCGGCCACCCTCAACCAAGCGGGCAGACCTGTGGCCTTCTTCTCCCGTACCCTCCATGCTTCCGAAATCCGCCATTCCTCGGTCGAGAAGGAAGCAAAGGCCATAGTCGAAGCTGTGCGACATTGGAGGCACTATCAGGCCGGCAGGAGGTTTACCCTCCTCACAGACCAACGGTCAGTGGCTTTCATGTTCGATAACGCACAGAGGGGCAAGATAAAGAACGATAAGATCTTGCGGTGGAGGATCTAGTTGTCCACGTACAACTACGACATCTTCTATCATCCTGGGAAGCTAAACGAGCCTCCCGATGCCTTGTCCCGCGGCACCTGTGCCAACGCACAAGTGGACCGCCTCCGAACCCTCCACGCGGACCTCTGTCATCCGGTGGTCACCCGCTTTTTCCACTTCATAAAGACCCACAACCTGTCCTATTCCATCGAGGCGGTCAGGACAGTGACCAGGGAATGCCACATCTGCGCGGAATGCAAGCCGCACTTCTACCGCCCTGAACAAGCGCATCTGATAAAGGCTTCCCGCTCCTTTGAACGTCTCAGCATGGACTTCAAAGGTCCCCTCCCCTCCAACAACCGCAACATGTTCTTCCTCAACGTGATTGACGAGTACTCCCGCTTCCCTTTCGCCATCCCCTGCCCCGACATGGCCACGACCGCCATTATCAAAGCCCTGCACACCATCTCCTCCCTGTTCGGTTACCCCGTGTACATCCATAGCGATCGGGGGTCCTCATTTATGAGCGACGAGCTGCGTCAATTCCTGCTCAGCAGGAGCATCGCCTCCAGCAGGACGACCAGTTACAACCCCCGGGGTAACGGACAGGTCAAGAGGGAGAACGGTAAGGTCTGGAAGACCGTCCTACTGGCCCTATGGTCCAGAAATCTCCCTGTTTCCCACTGGCAAGAGGACCTCCCAGACGCCCTCCACTCAATCCGGTCACTTCTCTGTACATCCACTAACCAAACGCCTCACGAACGCCTTCTTGTTTTTCCCAGGAAGTCTTCCTCACGGACCCCGCTCCCGACCTGGCTGGCTAACCCCGGGCCCATTCTGCTCTGGAAGCACGTGCGGGTGCACAAGTCGGACCCGTTGGTCGAAAGAGTCCAGCTACTCCACGCGAATCCGCAACACGCGTATGTGGAGTATCCCGACGGCCGATAGGACACGGTCACCCTTCGGGACCTGGCACCCTCCGGATCTCGGCCACACCCCCCAGCACCAGCACCCCCCCCCAACCCCAACTACCTCCAGCAACCCCCCCCCCCCCCCACCAACACCCCCACGGCCCAGCGGACAGGATGCTTCTCCCCTGGCCTGGCCCCCGCTAGCTCCGACCAGGGCTACGGACACAGGAACAGGATCATCGCTCCCAGAGTCACGGACGACCACCGCTCCAACGTCGCCGGCACAGCTATGCAGGTCAAGCAGCACATCAAAGGCGCCCAATCGACTGATTGAATCAATGTGACCTACTGGTGGACTCTTGCCTGCGGATGGACTCTTGTTTTCCTTGCCTGCACTCCATTCCCCCCCCCCCAATTTTATACACTGTTCATAGTTGTTGTATTTTGCACATAATTGCGGGCCAGTGGGCAGCCATCAATGCAATGGTACGACCTAAACATCTCTAGTCATACTACCAGTCTCTCACGTACTCACAGGACACGCCCTCCCTCATGCCCGCGTTTCCTGTACCACCCACCCCCACCCCGCTGACTAGGAGTATTACGGTACCTGGAAGTGAGCTGCTGTTGGTGCAGAGGACTCGCTGACCATTGGCCCGGGTAAGTCATGTGCTTCTCAGCTGATTGGCTGAGAGGTAGGTAACTCCGCCTATGAGTCAGGATACAAGAACCCGTGCTTCCCGGCGGTCGGCCTTTCTTCTGTACGTCAGCAGCCGGGCACACTTCATGTGCATTAAAGCCTATCGTTCGGATCTCATCTACGTTTCGTGTCCATTGATTTTGCATCACTTAGCAACAGTGCCTTCAGTTCCTTCTTCCAGATCATTAATGTATATTGTGAAAGGTTGTGGTCCCAGCACCGACCCCTGAGGCACACCACTAGTCACCAGCTGCCAACCTGAAAAAGACCCCTTTACCCCCACTCTCTGCCTTCTGCCAGTCAGCCAATCCTCTAACCATGCCAGGATCTTACCCTTAACACCATGGGCTCTTAACTTATTTAACAGTTTCCTATGTGGCTGTTCGAGGTGAAAATATTCACACGTAGGCCTTTTTCAGTGAGTAAAGAAGCAGTTTATTATATCAGATCTGGGAGAAAGATTTGGAAACTACACAGTCTCACAATACTCTTTCTCACTTGAGCTAAGGTTGACATTGGGTTAATATACAGATTCAAGGGGCGGAATTAGTTGAATTCTCATTTACATACAATCAATCAACTATATTCACGTCACAATTCATTACATGCAGTCAATCAATTTTCTTAGCATCCCAGTTATCACATATATGGTTAAAGTGGGTGTTGTCTTACTCGACCCAAACTTCATGCAAAAGTCACTCAAGACTAACACAAGGATATGTCCTGTGTGCAGCTGGGGACCTTGAGCTTATTAAGGATACATTGCATTCCTTGTTCTGTGAAGCTGTTATCAGCAGCTGTAAAAATACTCACTATACATACCCACGCCTGGTTCTCATGAGATAGTTTACACAGTTTGTAACTTATTGTTCAGGAATGTGGCTAGTTCAACCATTTTGTGTCTTTAGTATTGCTTTCATAGCTAACAGCCATTTTGTGTCCTTTCTGATATTAATAAGCATTGTGTATGCGCTACCTATTTCTACAAATTGCCTCTTCTAAACAGGCATCTAAGCCAATGAGAACCTTTTGTCTCAGCAGAACTATTCAAAAGTAATATAGGAGCAAAAATGTAGTTACAGAGCCACCTATAATTTATTTCATAGTCCAGTATCAGAAAATGTCCCCTAAGAGGGCCCCTTGTTAAAGGCCTTCTGGAAATCTAAATAAATCACGTCCACTGGTTCTCCTTTGTCTAACATCCTTGTTACATCCTCAAAGAACTCTAACAGATTTGTCAGAAATGACCTCCCCTTGACGAAACCGTGCCGACTCAGTCCTACTTTATCATGCATTTCCAAGTGCTCCACAATTTCATCTTTAATAATGGACTCTAATATCTTACCAATCACTGAAGTCAGGCTAACCGGCCTATAATTTACTATCTTCTGCCTCCCTCCCTTCTTAAACAGCGGTGTTACATTAGCCACTTTCTAGTCCTCTGGGACCCTTCCTGCCTCCAGTGATTCCTGAAAGATCACCACCAACACCTTCACAATCTCCTTAGCTATCTCTTTTACAACCTTGGGGTGTAGTCCATCCGGTCCAGGTGATTTATCCACCTTCAAACCTTTCAGTTTCCCCAGAAACTTCTCCTTAGTAATGGTCACTGCACTCACCTCTGCCCCCTGGTTCTCCTGGAGCTCTGGCATCCCACTGGTGTCTTCCACCATGAAGACTGATGTAAAGTAACTATTCAGTTCCGCTGCTATTTCTTTGTTTCCTATTGTTACTTCTCCAGCCACATTTTCCAATGGTCCAATGTCTAGTTTTGCCTCTGTCTTATCTTTTATATATTGAAAAAAAGTCTTCCTATCTTCCTTTACATTACTAGCTAGCTTTCACTCATATTTCATCTTCACTGCCCCCCCCCCCCCCTATTGCTTTTTTAGTTGTCCTCTGCTCGCTTTTAAAGGCTTGACAACCTGTTGGCTTCCCACTAATCCTCGCCATTTTGTATGCTTTTTAATTTGCTTTTATGCTGTCCTTCCCTCATCAACCATGGATGCCTTGTCCTCCCCTTAGCATGTTTCCTCCTCCTTGGGATGAATTTCTATTGTGCCTCTCAAATAACCCCTCAAAACCCCTGCTATTGCTGTTCCATTGTCTTCCCTGCTGGGCTCCTTTTCCAATCAACTCTGGCCAGCTCCTCCCTCATGTCTTTGTAGTTACCCTTATTTAATTGTAATGACGTTACATCTGATTGCAGCTTCTCCCTCTCAAACTGCGGGGTAAATTCTATCACATTGTGGTCACTGCTCTCTAAGGGTTCCTTCACCTTAAGTACCCTAATCAAGTCTGCCTCATTACACATCACCAAATCCAGAATTGCCTGTTCCCTAGTAGATTCTGTCACAAGCTGCTCCAAAAAACCATCTCTTAGACATTTCACAAATTCCTTTTCTTGGGATCCACTACCAACCTGATTTTCCCAGTCCAACTGTGCATATTGAAGTCCCCCATGATTATTGTAATATTGCCTTTTTTACATGCCTTTTCTAACTCCTGATTTATTTTCTGTCCCACATCCTGACTACTGCTCGGGGGCCTGTACAAAACTCCCATCAGGGTCTTTTTACCTTTGCAATTCCTCACCTATACCCACAGAGATTGTATGCCTTCTGATCCTATATCGTTCCTTGCTATTGATTTAACTTAATTCCTTACTAACAATGCAACCCTGCCCCCTTCGCCCATCTGCCTGTCCTTTCGATAGGACATACATCCTTGTATATTTAGATCCCAGCCCTGATCCCCTTGCAGCCATATCTCAGTGATACCCACAACATCGTACCGGCCAATTCCAATGTGCGCAACAAGCTCATTTACCTTGTTCGGTATACTGCGCACATTTAGGTACAACACCCTCAGTCCTGCATTGACCACCTCCCTTCTCACACTTGTCACCTTTTTTGCTCCGCCTGAGCTGAGGGTGATGTTGTTCTTTTATTTTGGTTCTCTATTTCTCCTTCGGATATTTCATCCTCTAAGCTAACAATCTGGTTCCCACCCCCCGCCATACTAGTTTAAATCCTCCCGAGTGACTCTAACAAACCTCCCTGCCAGGATATGGGCAGCACAAGGGATTAGCACTGTGGCTTCACAGCGCCAGGGTCCCAGGTTCGATTCCCTGCTAGGTCACTGTCTGTGTGGAGTCTGCACGTTCTCCCCGTGTCTGCGTAGGTTTCTTCCGGGTGCTCCGGTTTCCTCCCACAGTCCAAAGACTTGCAGGTTAGATGGATTGGCTATGACAAATTGCCCTTAGTGACCAAAAAAGGTTAGGAGGGGTTATTGGGTTACGGGGATAGGGCTTAAATGGGTCGGTGCAGACCCGATGGGCTGAATGGCCTCCTTCTGCACTATATGTTCTATGATATCGGTGCCCCTCCAGATTAGGTGCAACCCGTCCTTTTTGTGCAGGTCCAACCTGCCCCAGAAGAGATCTCAATGGTCCAGAAATCTGAAACCCTTCCTCCTACACCACCATAGTTGCTATATGAAAGCTGATGGGGAGCCAAATAATGGTCACAGCCACCGGAGGAACCAAAAATCATGGAGAGATCCAAAGGAAACAACTTTGAAGAGAAGACCACCACGTGCTCCACCCGAAACAAACTGGGTCGTGCTGCAGAACACAAAGAATAACAGACTGAACAAGGGTTGTGCCTTGTTTTGGGCAAAAAGGAAACAAGGTAGTGCTAAACATTTGTAACTATCTGGGGCTGTTTAGCACAGGGCTAAATTGCTGGCTTTGAAAGCAGACTAAGCAGGCCAGCAGCACGGTTCGATTCCCGTAACAGCCTTCCCGAACAGGCGCCGGAATGTGGCGACTAGGGGCTTTTCACAGTAACTTCATTGAAGCCTACTCGTGACAATAAGCGATTTTCATTTCATTTCTAATACTGGATGGTGAAGATGGAGGTAGCCACGGGGCAATCATCTCACTGGTGCCAGAGACTGCTTATCAAGAAAAACTCTGACATATTGCTCTGCAACCCTCAAAGTTAGTGTTAAAAACCAACACTGCAGATATGACTCAGTTGAGGGGCTGTATTGATGTAACAGTGCAATTAGATTGATGGACGGCAGATTTGTCCTTGCACACTCAAAAGTAATTGAGGTGAGGTAACACGCATTTTAAAAAATAAATTTATGAGTACCAATTCATTTTTTCCAATTAAGAGGCAATTTAGCATTGCCAATCCACCTACCAGGCGCATCTTTGGGTTGTGAGGGCGAAACCCACGCAAATATGGGGAGAATGTGCAAACTCCATACACAGAGTGACCCAGAGCTGAGATTGAACCTGGGACCTCAGCACCATGAGGCAGTAATGGGGGTGATCTTGAAAAAATATGCTATTATCTTCAACGGCGATCTGTGAAGCATGAAGGCTATCTCAGTAAAGCTGAAGATCAAGGAAGAAAGTCAGGTGAGATGCTTAAAGGCTAGGTCAGTGCCGTACGCAATCAGATCTAAGGTAGAAGCAGGATTAGAATGGCTGGTCAGAATGGGAATCCTTGAACGCGTTAATGTGCGTGATTGGGCTTCGCCGATTGTACCTACGATGAAAAAAGATGGATCTTTTTTGTGTTGTGTTGATTTAAAGTCACTATTAAGCCTGTACTGTGTGCCAAGCAGTACCCTTTATCCCTGATTGATGACCTATTCCCTGGGTTGGCTAGAGACAAATGAGATTTTTTTCCCCAATCTTCAGTTGAATATCTGGGTCATGTCATTGACGCCTTGAAAAGTCAAAGCCATTACTGAGGCACCTGCACCTCAAACCAAATTAATTTTTCTTAGGCTTAATAAATTACAACGGAAGATTTGTCCCTCATCTGGCGACTATTCTGAAACCGTTGCACAATATATTGTGTCAAAATAAAAAGTTGAAATAGGGGGATCAATGTGAGAGAGCATTCGTGCAAGTCAAAGAGGTGCTACTCAAGTCAGAAGTCCTTTCACATGTTGATTCAAATTTACCCCTGCAACTGGCATGTGATGCATCACCTTATAGGGTTGGGGTGGCGGTTTCCCACATAATGCCCCTGGGTGAAGAAAAGCCAATGGTCTTTGCGTTGAGGACCTTGAATAAAACCAAAAACAACCATACGCAAATGGAGAAAGACGCCCTGGGAGTCATTTTTGGAATAAAACAGTTCCACCAATTCCTGTATGGGAGGAATTTCTCCTTATTGATAAACCATTGTCCACTAACAACGATTTTTGGTCCTCATACCTGGATTCCATCACTGGAAGCAAGCAGAATGCAGAGGTGGGCATTGCTCTTGTCAGCACACACATAGACGACCAAGGATCATCAGTCAAACCCTCCCGGAAACACAGATGAGCTTTCCCGACTACCCTTACCAAATAGTTTGCTGATAAACAATTTGTGTGGAAAATATTTTACTTTGAACAAGTACATAACACTCCTCTAACCACAGGACAAGTTTTGAAGCATACCAGAGTGATCTAGTGCTGTCAATAGTTATGGACATGGTGCTTTGAAGAAAGACTTCAGGAGCAAACCCTGAATTAAAGTCATATTCCACTCGAAGACTTGAATTGTCCGTACAAGCAGGTAGTCTCCTCTGGGGAATGAGAGTTATCATTTCACCATTATTAAGAAAATATGTATTAAACCAATTACACAAAGACCACAGTGGTATTGTAAAGGGATAGCCAGGAGCTATTTTTGGTGGCCGGGGCTGGATGCCGAAATCGAGAAGAAGGCAGGAATGTGTTTGTCTTGCGCAGAACCTGCTACCATTAGCCCTGTTGCACCCATGGGAATGCCAGAAGAGGCCAGGCAATGGGTGCATGCCTATTATGCCAGAACATTTGAGGGGAGTATGTCTCTCATTCTAATCAATGCTCATTTGAAATGGCCAGAAGTTGCCATCATGGATTGAATTGGATTGGATTTGTTTATTGTCACGTGTACCGAGGTACAGTGAAAAGTATTTTTCTGCAAGCAGCTCAACAGATCATTCAGTGCATGGGAAGAAAAGGGAATTAAACAATTCAAGAAAATACATGAGAATCCACAATAGGGCAACACAAGATATACAATGTAACTACATAAGCATTGGCATCGGTTGAAGCATACAGGATGTAGTGTTAATGAGGTCAGTCAATAAGATGGTGATTTAGGAGTCTGGTAACAGTGGGGAAGAAGCTGTTTTTGAGTCTGTTCGTGCGTGTTCTCAGACTTCTGAATCATGAAGTCAGTGTCATCGGAGAAAACAATTGAGCGATTGGGTGAACTCATCAGCAGGTTTGGTTACCCTGGGTGAGCGGTAATGGACTGCAGTTCATATTGCAAGAGTTCATAAACTGCTTGAAGGAGAACGGAATTCAATCCAGTCCGCTCCTTATCGCCCTGCCACAAATGGGCTGGCAGAACACATCCAGTCCGCTCCTTATCGCCCTGCCACAAATGGGCTGGCAGAACACATCCAGTCCGCTCCTTATCGCCCTGCCACAAATGGGCTGGCAGAACACATCCAGTCCGCTCCTTATCGCCCTGCCACAAATGGGCTGGCAGAACACATCCAGTCCGCTCCTTATCGCCCTGCCACAAATGGGCTGGCAGAACATTTCGTAGAGATGATGAAACATTTGTGAAAGATAACCAGAGAATTAGGTTCATTGTTTAAACATTTGAGTCAATTCCTTCTCCCATACAGGAAAGCTGCACTCAACAACACAAGATTCTCTGACATTGCTAATGGTTAAACGTTAACTACGCACTGCACTCAATTTGATAAAAGCACCCAAGACAAAAATACATTCTGGCAAGAAACTGTGCCACAATTGAAAAGCGGATTCCTGCCACCATCTTAGCACAGAGAGAGTCCAACAGAGAGTCCAACTCCAACTGTGCAAAGAGATGACCTGGACCTTCCTGTGAACCTGATGCTAACTGAACCGATTGGGGGAAAACAGCACCTCAATTGGGAACCAATAACTCTGAGTCAACCTCAGATCACCACATCGATTCTGCATAAGATAACCATTGACAATGATCACACCAAGCCAAAGGTTGCAACAGGCACTAAAAAAGCAGATGCCTGAGGTTCGCCGACAACCACACACACAATGATGACTTTCAGAATGTCTGACTTATTGAATGTTGTTGCTGATTAGTTGTTCATGTTGATAATTGATTGTAAATTAATTTGATTGTTAAAAGGTTGGTTGTTAGATCATTTGGACATTCGAAATTCTCCCTCTGTGTACCCGAACAGACGCCAGAATGTGGCGACTAAGGGCTTTTCACAGCAACTTCATTGCAGTGTTAATGTAAACCTACTTGTGACACTAATAAAGATTATTATTATTAATGTTATACAGTTTATTGTATCAGGGGCCTTTGATTTAAAAGAAGAGGAAATGTGTATTGATAGTGTTTTTAATGTTTCCTCAAAAGCAGCCTTGTCTGTCGCTGAACAGCGGCACTTTAAGAGAGCAATGGCGTGACATAATTGGAGATGATGTCTTCGGCCGTTTTTGCAGGCAAATGGGCAATCTAACATCGCAGCCTGCAATGTTAACATTTTCTAAATAAAGTTACACGAACCTCCAAGGCCTGCAGATTCTATTTTGAATCTACCGCAGGGACAGCAGAAGGGCTTGCCATAATTTTCCAATGCTACCTAGGTTCCCAATCTTTCTAAAGCCATAGGGTTGGAAAGTGGCAAGCGTTGACACCCTTGTTCAAGAAGGGGTTTAAGGACGTTCTTAACTACAGATGGGCAGTTTAACATCCGTGATGTGTAATGTTTGAGAAACTATAATCGGATAATATCAGGGAACAAAATTAACAGGCCCTTGGAGAGATTTGAATTAACGAAGGAAAACCACCAGAGAGTTTTCAGAGACAAATTGAGTTTGAGTAATCTAATTGATTTTTTTGATAAAGTAACAGAAAAGCTTGATAAAGGAAATATAATGAATGTTGTCTGTATAGATTTTCAGGAAGCATTTGACAAAGTGTTACATAAAAGGCTGATTGACAAAACTGAGGCTCATGGAATGGGAAGGTCTTCTTGGATTAAAAAAAAGTTGTGATAAAAGTTTGTTTTTTAGTCTTGAGGTTGGGGAAACAGGTGTTCCCCAGGGGTCAGTGTCAGCACCACTGCTTTTTTTTCAGGTATACAAGTGACTTGGATATTGGAATACAAAATAAAATTTCAAAATCTGATGATGGTACCAAACAGCGAGGATGATGCCCATCGACTACAACAGGACATTAGCTAGCATAATAGGCAGACAAGGGGCTGATGGATTTTAATGCAGAAGTTTGCGATGGGGGGGGGGGGGTGTTTTCACAGAAGGGATCAGAAGCGGTAACCTAGACTTAATTCCAAAACATTCAAAAGAACTGAAGAACCCTGGGGGTGAGAGGACGTGCATGGGGCTGCATGGTGGCACAGTGGTTAGCACTGCTACCTCACAGCGCCAGGGGCTTGGGTTTGATTCTGACTACTGGTGACTGTGTGGTGTTTGCATGTTCTCCCTTTTCTGCATGGGAGCTGGCTGTGTTTACTTCCGTTTGCACATTTTGGAAGCTGGATTCAGACAGACAAATATCTTGTCCTGTCTCTCTCTCTCGCTGCATGTTAAAAGGTGTCTCCAGATCACTTGATAATTTAGCAGTGATAACTGTTTTCTGGAAGGAATTCAAACCTACTGTTTTAGTAAAAGGGTTTTCTGGCTTATGGATGTTGTTACTTGATTGAAACCGTTAAGGGAAGTTATTAAGGGTTATATATAAAGGACTGTAGCTGTGTGGGGTATTCATGTTTGCAGTTGATAAAAATGCTTACTGTGTGTGTTTATAAAAATGTTAACTGAATTCATAGAATAAACATTATTTTTGATTAAAAGTGCTGAAGGTCTCTGTTGAATAACACCTGAAAGGTAGACCCTTGTGCTCTTCATAACCAAAATCTATGAACAGTTGTAGGTCAAGTGAACTCCATGATATACTTTGGAGTTTTCTAAAACATGGCCCATAACACACACATTAGGAAACATGTGACGTTCCCTGAGAGAGTGCTGAACATACTTACCAGAATGGTTGAAAGGATGAGGGATTTTAGGCCCAAGGATACATTGGAGAAGCCGGGAATATTTTCCAGAGCGATCTGATAGAGCTGTGCAAGATTGACAGGTTTAGATAAGGTGGACAAAGAAAAATAGTTCCTATTAACAGATTGTACAAGGACCGTGAGACACAGATTTAAGGTTTGGCCATGAGATCTGCAGAGAATGGGAAGAAGAGGTTTTTTACACAGTAAGTGGTAATGACCTGGAACCTACTATCTATGAGAATGGCAGAAGCGGAGATGATCAATGACCATAAGACATAGGAACAGAATTAGGCCACTCGGCCCATCGGGTCTGCTCCGCCATTCAATTGTGACTGATATTTTTCTCATCACCATTCTCCTGCCTTCTCCCCATAATTCCTGATCACCTATTGATCAAAAACCTAACTATCCTCTAAAGAAAATTGCAGGGCCACTTAAGGAAAATAAACTTACAAGACTAACAGGATAGAACTGGCCAATGGAACTGATTGGATCATTCTACAGAGGGCAAGCATGGACTTGCTGTGCTGAATGGCATCCTTCTGTGCAATAGATGACATATCTCTATGAAGCAATACACATGCAGTTGTTGTGTGACCACACCTGAGAAATTCATATTGAGGAATGCCGCAATCCTGACAGCAATTCCCACCATCTTTGGGCCTCCAAGACGGAGGACAGGATAGCTGCTCCAAGGTTAGAGATATGGCTCATTAACCTGCTTTCGCCATCTCAACATGAGGTCAGAGGGCCTTCAAAGATGGCCATGGAGTGAAGCAAGCCATCAGTCCGCTAAAGCAGAGATTGCGCTACCTAGATCGTTCAGGGGGATTCTCAGCAATATGCACTCGAGAGCATTTCCAATTTTGTGATAAAATGCTGTTTATTCTATAACCGTGAAATGAGGGCCCAGCTGCTTCTTCTTTGGATCTAGAGGCCACGAAGGGAAGAGACGGAAAAGGGAGGAGATCGATTGCATTTGGGCAAATTGAGAGGGACCACACAGTGAGACTAATTAAACAGAACATCTTCACCCCAAAGACGAAGACATCATCCCCTTACGCTATATCCATTTCAGATTGCTCCTGACAAATTCCCTTGACCTACACCATGGAGTGAAGGTCACCAGCAATAATCTTCACACACCTACTTTATCCAGCAACATATACATAATACAGAAAAAAAGGACTGATCATCATTGTGCATTCCTTTTAATAATGATAACAATAATAATATGCCTGTTTTGCAGAGTAGCTGCAGCATAGCTGGAGGAAGGCTGCTGACTTCCGGGGTCTGGACCATGAGGTGCCCGGCGATACGTTGGAGCACGAGTGTTAAGAGGGAAAGCAGGCTCGTGCTCTAGTACCACTCCCATTCCCACAGGATGGCACCTCCGTATTTCTCATCATCTGTTGGAACACAAGAGCACTCAAATGTTGTGAGAGCCTGGCATCTATAACAGCAGCAATCTGACCGTGACAATCAGGAACAAAGATAATAGCAAATTCACACAAATTCAGCAATGTTGAGGCCCATTGCACCTCTACCAGAGCTCAAGTGGAATTTGGTTAGCACAACATGGACTGGGCACTGAACTATCTGTGAGATATCAAGGAATCACGGTGAACAATGCTGAAGGTGGACACTGCTGATTCAAGCGCATAATTTTGAATGCCAATCATACTATAAAACTAAGAATGATACAGGACCAAGGGAGGCCATTTGGTACTCTACCTCTGCTGACTCTTTGATAGAGGGATCCAATAAGTCCCATTCCTCCGCTCTTCCTTGTACTTTTTCTTCAAGTATTATCCCATTCCTATTTTGAATATTGCCATTGAATATATTTCCACCACTCTTTCGGGCGATGTATTCCAGAACACAAGTCACTATAAAACTTCCTCCTCCCGCCTCACTCTCTTTGTAGCACATGACCTGGAATATACTGGTCACCGAGTCCTTTTTCACTGCTTATTGCAAGAGCAGAATGTCAAACTGTCCGGCTTTCATTTACTGGCACACTGCACATTTTACATACCTTTCATTATTAGTGAACTTTCCCACAATTTATTTCACTCACTGGATGGAACATTAAATTTATTTGAAGAAACTGCTAATGGTATATCGTGATCATAATGCGAAACAGCTGAGGATCTTATGAATTTTCTGAAATGCTGTAATTTTGACACTTGGCAAATAAGCTTTCCAAAAGTAGATAAACTTCTGTTTAATGTTTAAACTTGCTTTAGGTTTTATTGTTTGACTATAGGCAGCTGTAAAATGAATTCTAATCTGACAAGGATGAGCTGAAATCCTTTAAAATGGTAGCGGTAGATTGTCCTACCCAGTCCATATATCATTTCAGATCATAAATAAGAAATTAAAACAGCGGGTATGGAAACACTCTGCAGCCCAGCAAAAGATCTGTGGAGAAACCAGTCAAGCTAAACCTTCATTGGAGCAAGAAGATATTACAGAAAAAATATTTTAAAGGGCAGAGGGAAATAAAACAGGAATGGAAATGCAGAAGCACGCATTGTCAAAGACATAGAAACATCTTGAGAAAAAATGAAATGACCTGTGAAGTTGTGCATGTATCCTTTTTTTAACCCCTCCATCTCCACTTTTTAAAAATGCTACTCATCTATGATTTCTTCCAGTATTGATAAAGCGCCCACACCTTGAATTGTTCATTTGCCTGTCCTCGCCACAGATGGTCCTGTTTTTGTTCCATATTTCCAGCATTAACATAGCTTTGCTTTATGCCATAGGGTCATTAATAAAATGGAAGTGGGGTGAAAACAAAGATAGAAGGATAAAGGGACAGGAATAATCAAAGAAAAAATTAAATTGTGAGGCACTTTATACGTAGCAAACGTGAGGAATTGCAAAGAGCTGAAACAGGAAGTGGGAAGACTCGAGTGAGAATTTGGTGAATCTGTATTTTGCTCAGTTGCTGTCAAAAGTGTGGTAGCAATAACCAAGGGGAGCAAAAAAACAAACATAACGAGTGAATCTGTTGCCATGGATACCAATACCAGATAGACTGTGCTGCAAGAGAATGGTGAGAAACATGGAGGCGAGAGATCAATAAGCAGTGACATTGATAATTGACTGCACAAACAGGGTAAGAATAAACCTGCTGACAGGGTTTGGGAAATTCAGTGTGGAGGCCAGAGGAAAGTCAAGCCAAAGACCAAAGCAAACAGTCGTAATTATGGTTTCAGTTGTACGAGGGGTAAATTTGGAATTTGTTGAAATAATCAAGTATGTGGAGCCAAATTATAATTATTGAGGAAGAAATGGACAAGTAACTGATTGATTCAGTGTTTGAAAATTAAATGGGGTGGGTTGTGAAGCTGGAGATGATAAAAGAAAGGTTGAAGTATGTAGTGAAAGAGCTTAGGCATTTTGATTTCACACATCACACGGTAGCATTGTGGTTAGCACAATTGCTTCACAGCTCCAGGGTCCCAGGTTCGATTCCCAGCTTGGGTCACTGTCTGTGCGGAGTCTGCACGTTCTTCTCGTGTCTGCGTGGGTTTCTTTCGGGTGCTGCGGTTTCCTCCCACAGTCCAAAGATGTGCAGGTTAGGAGGATTGGCTATGCTAAATTACCCTTGGTGTCCAAAATTGCCCTTAGTGTTCGGTGGGGTTGCTGGGTTATGGGGATAGGGTGCTTTTTCCAAGAGCCGGTGCAGACTCGATGGGCCGAATGGCCTCCTTCTGCACTGTAAATTCTATGATTCTATTCTGATATGACCGTCAAGAAAATAGCTGGAAGGACAGGTGAATTTTTGATATCAGACTTTTCGGAACATTGGAACAGGAAGAGGTCAGCCTTTCGAGACTTTTCTGCTATTTTAGCCTTTCGAGACTTTTCTGCTACTTGGTATGATCGTGTCTGACCTGTATCCTCACTTTATTCAACTGCTTTAGTTCCATATCCCCTTGACATTTGCCCCTTGACATTCAGTGGCATTATCATCGCTGAGTCCCCCTCGATCAACATCCTGGAGATTACCATTAATCAGAAATTGAACTGGACTAGCCGTATTAATATTGTGGCTACCAGGGAAGGTCAAAGCCTAGGAGTCATGTGGCGAGTAACTCACCTTCTGACACCCCAAAGCCTATCCACCATCTACAAGGCACAAGTTTCCCACAAAAAAAGGCAACTCACTTAACTTTAATCTGAGATTAAATAAACTTTTCTTGCCAAGCTTATTAAGAGACTTTTAAAAAATTAATTCACGGGATGTGCGCCTCACTGGTAAGGTCAGCATTTATTGCCCATCCCTAGATGCTGTTAGGGTGGGAGTTCCAAGATTTTTCCCCAGCGACAGCGAAGGAACAGCGATATATTTCCAAGTCAGGATGGTGGGTGACTTGGAGGGGAGCTTCCAGGTGATGGGGTTCCCAGGTATCTGCTGCTCTTGTCCTTCTAGATGGTATAGGTAGTGGATTTGGAAGGTGCTGTCTAATGAACTTTGGTGAGTTTCTGCAGTGCATCTTATAGATGGTACACACGGCTGCCACTGTTCATCAGTGGTGGAGGGAGTGAATGTTTGTGGAAGGGGGAGTAATCAAGTGGGCTGTGTTGTTCTGGATAGTGTCGAGCTTCTTGAGTGTTATTGGAGCTGCACTCATTCAGACAAATGGACAGTATTCCACATTCAGTGGCGTTACCATCGCTGAGTCCCCCTCAATCAACATCCTGGGGTTACCATTGATCCGAAATTGAACTGGACTAGCCATATTAATACTGTGGCTACCAGGGAAGCCTGACACAGTGCTTTTAGTCTGTCGCAGTCAGCAATTCCCACCACCTTCAGGCCTCCAAGACAGAGGACAGGATGGCTGCACCAAGGCTAGAGATATGGCTCATTGACCTGCTTCCACCATCTCAACATGAGGTCAGAGGGCCTTCAAAGACGGTTACCTTTTTTGTGGGAGCAAGTTCTACAAATTCTACAGACCTTTCTGGAAAAAGAAATTCCCTGAAAATGTAGCTCTGATTTTAAGGTAAATCCCCTCATCCTTGATTTCTCCATTAGCAGAAAGCATTCTTTTCTAATTGTTCTATCTATTTTTTTCCAAAGTCCTTTTTAAAAAAAAAACACAATTAAATCACCTTTTAACCTGCTTGTGTTGAAATCCATCTGCTACAATTGTTCCCATACACATAGTTTCTCTTTATAATTCCATGTTTCCATCTATGCCACTTACTGTGCCCACACCGATCTTTGGGGCTGAATGATAAAAAGAAAACTGAAGAGCAGTAAAGAAGTTTTAATATTTTGAAAGTTTTGGATGTGTTTTTCTGCCATATACTGAAATCTAGAAACAATGGATTCAAGAAAAGGAAGTAGCAGGCAATTCAGACTGAAGTTTCCACAGTTAATTGGTCATGGACAAACTCCTAGTATAGATGCTTAAACAAGAAACTTTAGGGATTTAAAAAAGACAAATCTGTAACATTTGAAACATTAAGTTTGTTAGTCACAGATCATAGAATTTACAGTGCAGAAGGAGGCCATTCGGCCCATCAAGTCTGCCCCGGTCCTTGGAAAGAGCACCTCACTTAAGCCCTCCACCCTATCCCGTAACTTAATAACCCCACTTACCCTTTTTGGTCACTATGGGCAATTTATCATGGCCAATCCACCTAACCTGCACATCTTTAGACTGTGGGAGGAAACCACAGCACCCGGAGGAAACCCACGCAGACACGAGAAGAATGTGCAGACTCTGCACAGACAGTGACCCAAGCCGAAATTGAACCTGGGACCCTGGAGCTGTGAAGCAACTGTGCTACCGTGCTGCCCTGTCGAGAAATTGGATCATATGGCACCTGTTTTCAGGCAGCAAGCAGCCTACTAAGCAACAAAATGATGAGCTGGAAGCACATGCATGTTTCCAATTGGATGCTGCCATCTGCCATGTTGTATAAAGATGTCCTTCACCCACTCTGAAACTGGTGTTTGTTCCTTTGCAACGTGCATGGCCAAACACCTGACTGATGTCAATGTTAGTTTACCCTGAAGCAGTCAGCACAATTGCCGGCTACACTTAGAGAAAGCAAACCTGGAGAGCAGCCATAGAATAAAGGTAAATTACTTACTCCTGATTGCCTATGCTCCCAGACCCCCAAATCTCCATTACCCTCTACTTTTTCTGGCCCTGATCTCCAGGTTTCCAAATGCTACCATCCTCAATCTTCCTTCCTATCAAGCAATGCCCTCCGAGTTCCCACATGCCCATGTCCTGGACTCCATGTCACGTGAGGCATGGGGGTAAAGAGTCATTTTAAATTGCACATGATTCAACTGTTCCCTAAATATTTTCAGTGATACATAGCCTGGAAGTGACAATTATTGATGATTACAGTATCAGATGCGAAGCAATTATTAATGTGCACTCTGTCTGAGGCAGGATTCATCATGGCGTGATTAATTAAATATCATTGCTATTGGAGTGATGGAGCTTTGTTGTTGGCAGCTGATCTGCTGCTGTTGCATGGAAAGCTTCCAAGGTCATATTATTGGTGATTACCTGTTGGGGTTTCTCCTAATATGCGAGGTGTTTAAAGCATGAGAAAGGGAGGAAATGGCTCCTGCTTTAAGAATCTGCAGGATCATTATTAAAGACAAGCAAGGCTGCACGGTAGTGTAGTGGTTAGTACTGCTGCCTCACAGCACTGAGTACCCGGGATCGATCCCGGCCCCGGGTCACTGTCCGTGTGGAGTTTGCACATTCTCCCCGTGTCCGCATGGGTCTCCCCCCACAACCCAAAGATATGCAGGGTAGGTGGATTGGCCATGCTAAATTGCCCCTTAATTGGAAAAAAACTAAAAGAATAGATAACAAGCTGCCGCTGTTAAAGAATTAGGAAAGAAACCACTTGGAGACAGACCCTGGATGTGCCTTCTTTATATCCTTTGATGTTTTGCTTAGTGTTTCTTTTCACCAAGAAACACTGGATGTCTATTGAATAATGACATTCCTCACAGCTTGCTGTGCGGATGTGATAATGCTGAAAAATATAAGGTAATGGGACTAGATATCCCATAACTATTATAGGATTATAAAATATTTCCAGCACAGATGGAGGCTATTTGGACCATTGCGTATGTGCTGGAGGACACTCTGAAGGAGTTATTCACCAAGAGCCATTCCCCAGCTTTTCCCCGTAGCTCGATGTGTTCTTCCTTTTCAGTTAATAATCCAAATCCCTCTTGAATGGATCGTTGAAGCTGTCTCCACCTCACTCTCAGGCAGTGCATTCCAGATCCTAATCACTTGCTGTGTGAAAAAGATTTTATCCATATTACCTTTGTGGAGGTGGTGGCGTTGTCACTGGACTAGTAATCCAGAGATTCAGGGTGATGTAATGTAAATTGCTTATTGTCACGAGTAGGCTTCAAATGAAGTTACTGTGAAAAGCCCCTAGTCGCCACATTCCGGCGCCTGTTCGGAGAGGCTGTTACGGGAACCTGGAGATGTTCTGGGGACCTGGATTAAATCTCACCACGGTAGATGGCAAAATTTAAGATCAATAAAATTTAGAATTAAAAGTCTAACAATAACCATAAAACCATTGTCGATTGTTGTAAAAACCCATCTGGTTCACTAATACTCTTTAGGGAAGGAAATCTGCTGTCCTTACCTGGTCTGGCCTATATGTGACTCCGGACACACAGCAACATGGTTGACTTTAATGTCCTCTCCGTTGCCACTCAGTTGGGCGATAAATGCTGGCTCAACCAGCAACACCAACATCCCATGAATTCATTTATTTAAAAATTGTTAAACGTCTGCAGTGAAAAGGAGCACGTGTGAGCAAGCAGCTGGCCAATCAGTCAAGAAAAGGAAGAGTACGGTTATTTCTGCTTTTTTTTGTGGGCTGTGGGAGTCGCTGGCTAGGTCAGCATTTATTGACCATCCCTAACTGTCCTTGACAAGACAGTGGTGGGCCGCCACCTTGAACCGCTGCAGTCCCTGTGGTGTAGGTACATCCACAGTGCTGTTAGGGAGGGAATTCCACGATTTTGACCCAGCGACAGTGAGGGAACGACGCCATCGATCCAATTCAGGATGGTGTGTGACTTGGAGGGAAACCTCCAGGTGGTGATGTTCGCATGTCTCTGCTGCCCTTGTTCTTCTAGGTGGTAAAGTTTTTTGGACTGGAAGGTGCTGTTGAAGGAGCCTTGGCGAGGTGCTGCAGAATATTTTGTATGGTACACACTGCTTCCGCAGTGCAATATTGGTGGAGGAAGTGGTGGATTGGGTGCCAATCGAAAGGGCTGCTTTGTCCTTTGAGTGTTGCTGAAGCTGCAATCATCCAGGCAACTGGGAATTATTCTATCACACTGATATTTGGCTAATGGAGAGTGGAGATTAGGCACACAGCCTGTGGATGGTGTGATTCAGGCAGCCTGGGGAATGAGGGATTTGAACAGGCAGCTCTGGTGTGAGCAGGAGTGAATGACTTTTCATTTGGAACCTATCGTGACTGGGAAGCAATGGCTCTGCAGCTGTCAAGATTGTAAGCCAATTTTTAAGGAGGCTTAATCCTGGGAAAATGCCTTGATGCATTTGGGTGGCTTCCTGGTGTGTCTTGCCTGTGAACCGACTGTTTCCTTGCAGAAGAAGGCGAGTGATCTGCTGCACTGTGGGAGGCTGCACAAGAGCAGACTTTATTGTTTCAGAGACAAAAGCAGAGCAGATCAGATAGTTAGGGAAATAGCAGCAGACAGTCACTGTTTCAGTGGCTGCAAATCAAACCAACCAAATCCAGTTATGGAGATGTTTATCAAATTCTGCAACAGTGCAAACCATTTAGTGATGGAAGCTTTGTCAAGTAACATTTGTTTGATGTGGTCAATAACCTGCACTCCAGGGATATCTCAATGTAATTCTGTCAGCCTCAGGCAGAATACTGCTCAGGAGGAAATCTGAGACATGGCAACTGAGGGTTTCCATTTTATTAGCATAATTTCTGGGAAAGATGGGAGCTATGTTGCAAGGGGGCTGCACCTGAACAGAAAGGGACTGGCAAAATGGTTACCTGGGGAGGCGAGGAGCTATTTAAACTGGGAAAGAAAGGGTGGGGAAAGTCAAAAGAATCAAAGATTAAGTAGAGAAGGTTGAAATAACAAATATGCAAATATAAAATGGGTTTAACAAAATGGATAGCCTGCAGACAGAAATTATAACAATTAGAATCAACCATGAATTTTCGAACAGAAGATGATAGGTAGCAAAGCTGATGGAATTCTTTTTGGGCTGAGAGATATTTTGGATGGGCCAGTACAGGGGATGAGAGGGACACAATGACAGTAGTGCTCGTTATCTTTCAATAAGCTTTGACAGCTAATGGTCGCAACAAGAGACTTTTGGAGCTATGTTTTACAGGGTGCTGCAGCCCCCACCCACCCTGGCTAAAGGATGGGGGGAACCCCCTACAATCCCAATGGTTATCCTCCAGCAATTTACCACTGGGAGCAGCGTTAATTGCTTTAAGGCAAGACTTCTATCCATATCTTGATTGAAATACCAACTTAGAGAGCTATCGCCCATTCAGTCCATGTTATGGGCCAGGGTTTAGAAAACTCCAAATTATATTATGGAGTTCACATGACCTGTAACTGCTTATTGATTTTGACTAGGATGAGCAGAAGAGCCTGCCTTTCAGGCGTTATTCAACAGACGTCTTAGGCGCTTTTAATTTTTAAAAAACAAGCTTTGTTTTAGGAATTTAGTTAACATTTGTATAAACACACACAATAAGAATTATAATCAACTACAAACATAAATACCCCACACAGCTGCAGTAATCTATGTATAACCCTAAATGAATTTCCCCTTAACTGTTCCAATTAAATAACAAGATCCTATAAATCAAGAACCCTTTTTACAGCGGGTAACTATAATCTTTGGATTTCTTCTTTGAAATGACTCTTTAACATTGAAAATAGAGAAGCACGCCAAACTACGTCTCTGCCCGAGTCTACAGCAGCCAAATGTGAAAACGAAAATAAAACATTCACAGAGCCATAAACCAGCTCCAAAACTCAAAGCAAAAGTAAAAACTCACAGAGCCACAGCCCAGCTCCACCCACATGATGACATCACTGAAGCCATGTGATGAGACAAAAACTTTTCTTAAAGGGACACTCCCATGACAGTAGCCCCAGCAGCGGCTGGGATAAAATGCTGGCTGGGACAGATTGAGGCTTCTAGGTGCCCAATTAATACCACTTAAGGCCCTCAGTAGGCTCAAGGCTGCCGGATTCCTCCTCCATCCACAGTAAAATTCCAGAAAGGGCGAGGGGTGGGGGGATGATTGGTAGGCAGCAACAGAAGGGCAACCATTGAATGCTACAAGCTCCGCACCAAACATGCCAGCGGACGAGTGCAAAATCAGGCCTTTGGAAAAGATTCAGGGCTCGAAATTGTTAGCCCTAGTTTTCTTTGGCATGGGGACTGCAGTTTGTGACTTGCTTGCAGTGGTTAGAAATCAGTTGGGTAGCATATAAAATTAGGGAGTGGATCCTGCGATGAACTCATCTCTGTGAGCACTATCACTGACTTCTGCGTACCGCAGAGTCCGAAGTAACTTTCTAGAGATGTAGAAAATCTACACAACATTGGAAGGCCATTTGTCCCATGTCATCTGTGCTGTTCAAAAAAGAACTAACCTGTGCAATTCCACTTGCAACACTTGGCCCATATCCTTGTTGATTACAACACATCAAGTGCATATCCAGGTATTTGTTTTTAATGTGATGAGGGTTTCTGCCTCTGACAGCGTCTCAGATGTCCCACCCATTGGGTGGAAAGATTTCCCATCAATTCCCACTAATCATTCTACCAATTACTTTAAATCGATGCGCCCGAGTTATTGACCTTTTTGCTCAGGAAAGTCCACCCTAGGCTTTCTATGATTCTCATAATTTTAGAAACCTCAATTAAATCTTCCCTGAGCCTTCCCTGTTTCAAAGAAAACAATTGCCGCCTATTCAATCTTTCCTCATAGCTAAAATTCTTTGTACCCATTAGGATTATATCCTTCCTGTACACAGTACTCTAGCTGTGGTCTCAAGAGTGTTTCATGCAGTCCCAGCATAACCTTCCTGCTCTTACATTCTGTGATTCAACCAATAAGGAAAAGTATCCAGCATGCCTTAACCACCTTATATAACAGGGATCTATTGACATGTACTCCAACTGTGCCTCCACATTTATCAGTACCCTACCATTTATTGTATATTCCTTTGTCTTGTTTTTCCTCCCCAAATGCATTACCTCAAACTTCTCCGGATTGAATTCCATTTGTGATTTTCCTGCAATCTACAGCCTTTTTCACATTATCAGGCACACAGCCGATTTTCGTGTTATCTACACATTGTGTGATTGTGCCGTGCTAAACAAAGCAGCTCCAGTCCCTACAAATGAATAGCTGCACTAATGCACTCAAGGCTGCTGGATAATAACTTTGGAACACAAAGGACAAAAGCGGCTGTTCTAAGAATTTAGGTAGCAAGGATGGTTAATGTCCAGAATGTTACACCTAGGTGATGGTAGGAGTGCAGAACGGAGCCTAGTGGCCTCACTCAGGTAGGCAAGGTGAATGAGTGCATCTGTATATTACATCTCACAACCACCATACTGTACCACATATCTCTCTCACTATTCAATACACCACACACTCATAACACACTCAACAGCACTCCCTGGCACTTTAACTCACCCCTAACATCTTTATATGATGCCTTACCTTTCAGCCATGCCAGCGCATGCACACCTCTAGACATATATCCAAACCCACAGATATTCAGCGAAAGTAGACATATCACCTTGCACTTAGTCACTGAGAAGATGACCCAAAAGAGACATGGGAGACACAGGAGCAGTGGAGGACCAGGACACCCCGACATCCCAGTCCCCTGGTGGAGATGGCCCAAAGAATCATTGGGCCCAATACTACAGCCAGTGGCACCCAGTAGCTGCTGGACAATCAGGAATGATGGTAAGTTGCTGCCTTATCCGCCTTCTCCATGATTCCTCACCCTTATCCTGATAGACACTGCAGATGGACTGATTTGTGTAACTCCTGCTTTCCTCATCAGCCCCCTTTCCCCCCCCCCCCCTTATGCTTTTGTGCTTTCAGATATTCAAGAGCTGATGGTTGTTCAGCCTGCAAAGCTCCACGAGGCAGAAGAAGCACAAGCCCATGAGAGTGACGAGGACGCACCCTCACTTGACCTTACACTCATATCCACCAGTTTAGATTTCGGCAGTGCACCAACATTAGGAACGAGTCTAGGGTTGGGAGCTGCACGTGCTGAGCCAAGGAATACCAGTGGCCTGCCACCAGAATAGCAGCACAGGTCAGCTCAAGTGGAAACTCCTTGGAAGGGGCGTGATCACAAATGAGTTCATACTAATGGAAAACACTGATGGCGATGGGTGATGCATGCCGATACCTGGTGCATTGGCAGGCCTACAGCACACTAGCCTCTAATGTTAGCCAGATATTAACAATGCTAGAGTCTAAGTTAGTGGATGGCAAACAACTTCCAGTCACTGCCTAGAGGAATGGAGAATCTGGATACAAAGTGGCAGAGGGCATTACTTTGTTTCCTCTGTCAAAGTGTTGACTACCTCCATGCTGGCACTGCCAGACTGATCCCAATGAAGTATCTGCTGGCTGTGATCTCAGCTTCCATAGCTGAACTCTCCCGAAGTATCATACTGCATTGGAAACTTGGATGGAAGTCATACGATCCTTAGCTGCTGGCATTCAGGTTCAGACTGCTACCATCTTGGATGCAGATCTCAATTCCTGGGGGGGGCATGCAAACCCCTCTCAACATTTGGCCAATTATGCTCCAGAATAAGAATACAGAGGAGCTGCACCATCAGACTGACAATGAGACTGTCACACAAACCTCTGTCCTCTCCAAGGACAATGGCATTTGTGCTTCCAATACTGCCACTCTGCCGGTGCCCTTGCTTTTGCCTCCCAGCTCGCTCACCCAGATCACTGCCACCAATAGTGAGATGGTGTCATCCAAAACCAGGCCCTCAAGGCCCAGAGCTGCTTAACGGCAATTTGCAAGGCCATCTGCAATCTTCCCTTAGGAAATCAGCAGCCATCCAGCAATCCTGCTGCAGTTTATGGTCAGCACTGTAAAGTGGCACTCGGGCAGGTACTGTACGGTACTATGGGAATGCACAAGGCTTATTAGCTCAATTTGTCTGCATTATTGATGAGCCGGGAGATATTTGTTGGTATTTGTTCTTAGCCTTTACTGAGTAATGTTGGCCAAGGGAACTTTCTGCTTGGGTGTCTAATGAAGTTAGGGACTTATGGGTTCATGTTGGGGCGGGGAATTTCCTTTTAACTGAAGTGAAGTCAAACAATCGGGTCCCTCTTTCTGTTTTTTAAAATAAATTTAGAGTACCCAATTCATTCCCTCTTTCTGTTTAATTGCATGTGATGGGTGTGGTCTCCGCCATGCCTCCTCCCCGAAGACTATTGCTCAAGGAGGTGGCTTGTTCCACAATGTTGCGGATCATTTCCTGGCTTTTATTCAAGGCTCTCGGACTCATCTAGTGGGATGACAGGACACCCTTTGGGCGTAGTGTCTCCAATGAAGAGCCCCTCTTGCAGAGCTTCCCTTTTCACCCTCCACCTGCCATGCCCTCCTCATAATGCAGAGCAAGTACTAATGTAACAACTGGGGTGGGATTCTCTGTAGGCCGCCGCCAAAATCATGATCGGTGATCGGGCGAAGAATGGAATCCCACGCCGAAATTGGATCCGGATCCGGTTTGACGCCGGTCCGCCATGCTCAGCTCTCCAAACTGGTATCATCATGGCACGCGATGCGTGCCGTTTCAATGGTGTTGCCACGTCATCGACCAGCCCACCCAGGATGCTCCGCTGTGGGGTCGCGGTTGGGTTTGTACGGCAGGACCGGTGCAGGTTGTCAGCCGTGCACGTGTGCGGCCCGGGACCGGGCCATTTTCTGACCGTTTTAGTTGCGGTTCGCGGGAATTTCAGTCAGCGCTGGTGCTAGCCCCTCACCGGTACCGGAATTGGTGTGGACGTTCACTTCGAATGTTCGGTCGTGAAAGTCTATACGTGCTCCGCTGGCCTTATACTGGTATTCGTACACAGTGCCCTGATGAGTGCAAGATGAAAAGATTCGGCAGGTGTCTATTTTTCAGCAAAATTGATCCTTTTCTCTTGTGTGTATGAAATATGTCCAAATGCCTCCAGCAGCTTCTCACAGTGCTCTCGCATCCTTGACTCTACGATTAGAAGAGATGATACAGAGGGCAGGAGTAAAAGCCAGTTTCGGAGGATAACAGTGCACCATGGGATTCTGTTCTGGGCCCATTCAGCTCACTGTGTGAATCAATGAGTGCATATATAACTAGAAGGAGTGATATCCAAAATTGTGGACAATACTAGAATAGGAAGTTATGAATACGGCAGACCAAAATAGCTGCAATGGAATTTTGAGAGGGGTGTAATGGAAAACAAAAGTGGCACACAGAATATAATGTAAATAAGTCTGAGGTGGAATATTTTGATTAAAAATAAAGATAGGCTAGCACTGCTGCCTCACAGCGGCGAGGTTTGATCCCGGCCCTGGGTCACTGTCTGTGTGACGTTTGCATATTCTCCCCGTGTCTGCATGGGTATCACCCCCACAATCCAAAGCTATGCAGGGAAGGTGGATTGGCCACATTTAATTGCCCCTTAATTGGAATTTAATGGGAGGAAGATTGGGTCATTGGGTCATGTCGAAACGTAAAATAGTTTGTGGTGGGGTTCAAGTTCATAAGACCTTAAAAGGAACAAATCAAATGTATAAGGCTATTTAAAAGAAAACTAATGTTTTTATGATGAGTGATATGCAATATTAAAGCTGGATCTCTATAAAAACTAGTAAAACCACAGACAGAATACTGTCTGTTTGGATTACTGCACACAACAGGAACATAGAACATAGAAAAATACAGCACAGAACAGGCCCTTCGGCCCACGATGTTGTGCCAAACTTTTGTCCTAGATTAAGAACAAATTAATCTACACTCCATCATTCTACCGTAATCCATGTACCTATCCAATAGCCGCTTGAAGGTACCTAATGTTCCCAACTCAACTACTTCTACTTCCATGCCCCTACTACTCACTGGGTAAAGGACCTACCTCTGACATCCACCCTATATCTTCTACCATTCACCTTAAATTTATATACCCTTGTAATGGTTTGTTCCACCCGGGGAAAAAGTCTCTAACTGTCTACTCTATCTATTCCCCCGATCATCTTATAAACCTCTATCAAGTCGCCCCTCATCCTTCTCTGTTCTAATGAGAAAAGACCGAGCACCCTCAACCTTTCCTCGTATGACCTACTCTCCATTCCAGGCAACATCCTGGTAAATCTCCTTTGCACCTTTTCCAAAGCTTCCACATCCTTCCTAAAATGAGGTGACCAGAACTGCACACAGTACTCCAAATGTGGTCTTCCCAAGGTTTTGTACAGCTGCATCATCACCTCAGGGCTCTTAAATTTAATCCCTCTGCTAATGAACGCTAGCACACCATAGGCCTTCTTCACAGCTCTATCCACTTGAGAGGCAACTTTCAAAAATCTATGAACATAGGCCTCAAGATCTCTCTGCTCCTCCACATTGCCAAGAACCCTACCGTTAACCCTGTATTCTGCATTCATATTTGTCCTTCCAAAATGGACAACCTCACACTTTTCAGGGTTAAACTCCAACTGCCACTTCTCAGCCCAGCTCTGCATCCTATCTATGTTTCTTTGCAGCCGACAACAGCCCTCCTCACTATCCACAACTCCACCAATCTTCGTGTCGTCTGCAAATTTACTGACCCACCCTTCAACTCCCTCATCCAAGTCTTTAATGAAAATCACAAACAGCAGAGGACCCAGAACTGATCCCTGCGGTACGCCACTGGTAACTGGGCTCCAGGCTGAATATTTGCCATCCACCACCACTCTCTGACTTCTATCGGTTAGCCAGTTCCCACAAATTTCCCACTATCCCATGCCTCCTTACTTTCTGAATAAGCCTACCATGGGAACCTTATCAAATGCCTTACTAAAGTCCATGTACACCACATCCACTGCTTTACCTTCATCCACGTGCTTGGTCACCTCCTCAAAGAATTCAATAAGACTTGTGAGGCAAGACCTGTCCCTCACAAATCTGTGCTGACTTTCCCTAATCAAGCAGTCTTTCCAGATGCTCAGAAATCCTATCCCTCAGTACCCTTTCCATTACTTTGCCTACCACCGAAGTAAGACTAACTGGCTTGTAATTCCCAGGGTTATCCCTATTCCCTTTTTTGAACAGGGGCACAACATTCGCCACTCTCCAATCCCCTGGTACCACCCCTTTTGACAGTGAGGACGAAAAGATCATTGCCAACAGCTCTGCAATTTCATCTCTTGCTCCCCATAGAATCCTTGGATACATCCCGTCATGCCTGGGGGACCTGTCTATCATCAGGTTTTTCAAAATGCCCAACACATCTTCCTCCCTAACAAGTATCTCCTCGAGCTTACCAGTCTGTTTCACACTGTCCTCTCCAACAATATGGCTCCTCTCATTCGTAAATACTGAAGAAAAGTACTCGTTCAAGACCTCTCCTATCTCTCCTGACTCAATACACAATCTCCCGCTACTGTCCTTGATTGGACCCACCCTCGCTCTAGTCATTCTCATATTTCTCACGTGTAAAAGGCCTTGGGGTTTTCCTTGATTCTACCCGCCAAAGATTTTCCATGCCCTCTTCTAGCTCTTCTAATCCCTTTCTTCAGTTCCCTCCTGGCTATTTTGTATCCCTCCAGCGCCCTGTCTGAACCTTGTTTCCTCAGCCTTACATAAGTCTCCTTCTTCCTCTTAACAAGACATTCAACCTCTCTTGTCAACTATGGTTCCCTTACTCGACTATCTCTTCCCTGCCTGACAGGGACATACATATCAAAGACACGTAGGAATGCAATAGGTGGTTAGAACGTAGATTGACTCGGAAGCTGCTTGGCATGTGAGAATATGAAATCTTGATAATTGAAGCTGTTTTTATGACATAACAGGAGGAATCTGATCAAGGTGTTTAAAATTGTGAAAGGATGAGACAGAGCAGAGAGAAACAGGCTGGTTTCAGTAGTGACGGGGTTGAGGATATAGATAGAAGATTAATTGTAAACAATTTAGGACAGAGAGAAACAGCAATTTTTTAGATTGAGTATTGTAATGCTCTGGCACGTGCTACCAGAAATGATGGGGCCACTTTTCAGTGTGGTGAGAAACTGACAACGGAAAGGAAAACGTGCCATAT